>NW_023467902.1:0-6284 GCF_013731165.1 Rhagoletis pomonella | reverse complement strand
TGTATGTTTGCACATACAATTATGTAGCCCAATAAAGCAATAAAAAGAGTCTTAGTGTTTCCTTTGTTGACAAAAGCAAAAAAAGAAAATAAAAAATACCAACGGCCAACATGGCTGGGGTGACTGCGCTTAATCTGCTTTTTGCTGGTAACTAATGTGATTGACTTTGCGGTCGAGCAGAAATTCTTAGCACACAAAAGCACAAAGAAAATAAATAAAATAAATCAGAAAAGAAATTAAATGCAATGAAATGAAATTTAATCGATGGAATTAATATCGCAACGTATCTACTAACTAGCATACATATTTTCGTATGTACATACATAAGCATATTAATGCATATACATAGTTAGTACTTGGTAAGTCACATAGCCTAGCAAACAAACCGAATACCACAATGTATCTTAATAAGTTTTTCGTGTACTTAAGTCATGTAAATCAGCTGGCTGTGGGCAGCGTTTTGATTTCAGTTTCAGAATCCTTTCTAAAATACATACATATGCGCATGTGTACTTTGTTCAGCGTTTGTAATCAACAGCTAGAGACCTGATTACCTTAGAAGTTTTTATAAATAAACCGCTTATTTCCGTTTTTTTTTAATTAATTAGTAGTGTTCAAAGGCTGCTTTATACTAAAAGCGTTATTACCAAATGTATGCCAAACTTATATTAGAAATTTTTTTTTTAAATAAACATCTGAACACTGTTACCAATATACTGACGTAGCTATATAACCGCACAAAGCTTACTATATTTGAACTAAGTCAGCTCTATATAATGGATTTATATTTGGTAAGTGTATTTCTCTTCAAGCTTATATGCAGTACTCATACAGTGACAATTTCGTTTTTTTTTTTGCCTATATCGTATACGTATGCAGTGTACGCTTTTTATTTTATCTAAGTCGGACTATAAATAAGTATTTTCGGGAATAGCAGTATTTTTCATCATACCTGCAGTACACGTTTATATTCTCATCAAAATCGGACGTTAATTACAGATTTTATGAATACTTCGACTCTAGCGCCACCGAGCGGATTCAATTTTCAAAAGTATTTGGCGCCGCAATCCTAGTATACGTTTTTAATTACATCAAAATCGATTCTAGCGCCATCTAGCGAATCTAATTTTTCGTAAAGGTATACAAATTTTAAAATTGTTGGGTGCAAATATTAAAGTTTGTTGAATTTTCATAATTTTTGTATGATGTTTCAAATATATATTTATGTGGCGCTGGTTAGGTAAAATGCTAGACTTAAAAAAATATATATAAAGCTAAATAAACAAAATAAAAATAGCCAAAAATGTAACTTGAGTTAATCAGCTGACCACAAGTATATCTGCGAGCCAAATTTCAGCATATCGGACCATAAATAAATAAAATTCGAGCAGATCCCCCCCTCGGTCCCGGTACCGACAAAAGTATTATATAGGTTAATCTAAGCAATTAGCTATCCAGGTGTCAACTCTTATTCCAATATGTTTAGCCGTTTTGCGTGATGGAGTAACAATCTTCCAAACAGCCAAACATGCAAACTTTCGCAATTCTAATATAAGTAAGTAATATCAAGTACGCTTTCCACTTTGACTTCGCTTTCACTGTTTCGAGAGCTTCGAACCGTTCAGTACTCTAGTAGCTTTTCTCTCCTTATAGTAATGTTATCCATTAATGTGATTATAGTTTATAGTAACACAATTAGCTACATAACTACTGTTTATTTAGTTAACTATCATAATAAGGCTTCCGACTCGGAAGTTCCGACTACCTTTCCGTTAGAGAGAAGCAGAATATTTCAATTACTCAATTGTAAGCATAGTTAGCTCACAAACATATATACATATGTAAGTAGAAAGAAAAAGCCTTTCAATAACTATTGTCAGCTGAAATATGCCACCAATAGACAAATACAAGTATACAATTGTAGTATATTTATTTACTAGATATAAATTTTTGTAGAGGCAGGTGTTATGTATCTGCAGTGACAGCCAAGCTGCAGTGGAGGCCCGTCTTTTTTTTTTTTTACCCGTCATTTAATAAGATACGTCCAATTTATTTATGTACTCGTAGTTCGACAATGGAAGTATCGACTAAAGTACAGTTGGAATGCCTAACACACTTGTGTGCGGTTCTTCACCGGAATTATAAAATTTATAATATTTTTAAGACATCCGCCAAATTATTTCGAAAAAAAGTTAAGATTAACGTGAGCTAGACCGATTATTTTGTTTTCGTTGATCACATTTTTGCAAAATTTTAATGCATTCATGCACAGCTTAAACTCTTACATCATATGAAGTGATTTAAAAAATAGTTAAATACATATTTTTGAAACCAAATTTTCTTTATAAAAACTTGATTAATCTTAAATTTTTTTCGAAATATCTTGGCGGAAGTCTTAAAATATCACACATTTTTTAATTCCGATGGCAGAGTGGTCGAAGCTTTGTATGCGGTAAGCAAATGTCTTCGTAGAAAACGTGGCAACCCTTGGTTTTTTCCTTTTGGTATTGGTAATTTTCAATTTTCTACTGTATCCAATAGGGTACTCAATGTCCTGGAAATGCGCAACTGAATCCCTTTGAAACTGATAAAAATATTAATGATCAAACTGTATACAGAATTTAAAAATATTCCACATATTTTTATCTAAATTTCGAGCTTTTTAACCAGAATTTGTTTAAATTTTTTGGGTATGCATTTAACAGGATTATAAAATTTTAGTAAAATGAATGCAATATTTGGAGCGGCTAAAAATCACATTGATTTGTAATATTTTTTTTTGCTGGCAGCTTTTTCGTTTTTTTTTTATATAAAAAGCGAAATTTATGAAAACTGGCGTTTACTTTTTTATATTTTTCGCAAAAGGTCTTGCGCCTATTCTTCCACAAAAAATTTGTGTTTATTTGGAAAAAAGTTCAAAACGCTACTAGCGTAAAGTATAAAAATTTCATGAGCATCCTACTAAAATTTGTACTCAGAAACGTAAAGCTTAGTGCCAGCACCTCTTTTGGCAAGAGAAAAATTTTTTGGAAAGTGCCCCGAACCATTTCGGGGGGAAAAAAAATTGGTGGACCTATCTAATGTACAGTTATATCAGTATAATGCCTGCTGGCAATGACACTGACCGGTGGTTCTGCTTGGCTTGACCCTTTCCACGTTTTTTTTTCTTTTTGGATTTATTCGCGTCGAAAAAGTTCGCAATACGCACTGCGGCATGGACTTTCGTTATACAATTGGTATATATGTACATATGCATGTATGTATGTATATATTTGAATATATGTATGTAAAAAGGATTGCATCTCCTCTCTCTCTACATGCGTGTATGGTCTTTATTCACTTGGTGTTGGAAAGTTGCTTGTAATCTCTTTGTAAGTACTTTAATCCTTTTAACTAGACTTTGGCGGCTACAAAGCAAAAAAAAAAAACGTATCCAGTGTTCGTTTTTTATGTATATACATACAAAAATATGTGTATAGGTATGTCTGCTGTTACCAGTCCTAACCAAAACAGTAAGGGTGTAAATGGATTCGAGTAATTTAATTTGTACTAATCTTGCATTAGCAATGATTCAATGGCTCAATGCCATTATTTAGTTCGAGTTAGCTGGCTGGTGGAAAGTAGCATTCATACGAATACAGTGCATACATATGTATATATGCACGTATGTATGCGAGAAAAAGAAAAATACGTTTCAGAAGATAGTCACGCATACAAAAAACAATAGAGTTGGCCCGTGATAGAGGCTTTAACTAAAAGTTTGCTAAATTAATTAAACTTTCTTTGCGATTTGCCGAGCATACAAATGAAATGTTCTTCTTTTCTTTGCACATGTGGTCAAACATTTCTTTTCATTAATTAACTATTTTTGTGATAACTTCAACTAATGGATTAAGCATTTGGTGTCGCTGTTGCATTTCGACTCGAAATCGTTTGCAAAAGTAACAATTTCGCTGCTTATAAGGCAAAGTCTGTCTCATTTCTTTATCATAAAACCCCTTTACTAGAATATATCTGAGTGGTTTCTATTCCCGCTTTTTCCAACTTTTAATATAATCAATAGGCATGGGCAAAACCAAAATTTTCTTCGAATTTTTTTAATCTTTTTTTGCTTGCGAAGCTGCAGGAATCAAGCTGAATGCTATCAAGCACCCATAGCAACCAAAGTTAAATGGATGAATGACTTTCTACAAAAGTCATAATAAAGCCAATTAAACTAGTTTTGTACATATGTTCATACACAGTTATCAACAAATAATTGCCTTCAGCAGTTGTATCAGAAAAGCTTTAAACTTTTTTAATCGGAAAATTTAAACTGCCCCCAGCAAGTTGCATATTCGTAGAACCAAAATACCATACGTGAGAATGCCAGTTTGTACGCATCTTCATATATCCGCATACCTTTATGTGTTTGTATGTGCGCATATATGTATGTATATGTTTGTATATACATGTATAGTATATGCCATCAAACCGCAAGCCAACACACCGCTGGGGTGTGAGCACAAATTAACACCCAGTGAACTTTATGCGGCTGGCTAGCTTCTGGACATGCACACGTATACACATTGACCAAAGTGCATACAAACATACATACATACATACATACATATGTAGGTATATAGTGGCACACTGAGTGCCCAGTTCCTGCCTTGCAACGCATTCAATGAAAGTTTTTGTTTTTGTTTTTGTTTTTGTTTTTGTTTTTGTAACGCAGTTGTGTTCATTGCAACAGCTGCTACTGCCATTGCCACTGATGCAGTCAACTAAATCAGTCAGGCATGCGTGCATGCATGCAACAACATACAACAAAAAAAACAACAATAATCACTACAACGCCACAATAGTACATAGCGTCGAATATAGCAGTTAACTGCACTAGTGATAACAACAAAAACAAAAATATATTTGTGTTCCTTGCTTATAGGTGCTGCGGTAAACACATCGTCGTAGCAGACAGTATGACGCTGGTTGGTAGTCACATAGCCACAACGTCGTACTGCCTGCCACACATTGTAGAGACTGTGTCATAATGACGATAATTAATTAACAATTTTAATGCAATGCAGGTTTTACGATGAAATGTGACGGTGGGGAAAATGTTGTGAGATGGCAATGAGAAGAGCCAAATATGAAATAAACTAGCAACCCGCCCCGGCTTCGCACGGAAATAAAATATAAGGCCTATGTCACTCACTGAAAAAATGATTAAAATCGATCCCGTAGTTTTGATTTATTCATTACTGCCCGTGGCCCGCACGCGTTACATTTGGAGTAAAACAATTCCCCTTTCTTTATACCATGAAGATTTCCTGCTATCTTTGGAATATCTAAATTCATACCCTACATTTTAACATATTTACTTTTTGCATTTTTACATATTTATTTTATTTTTACAACAACAATTAATATATTACAGAATGTCTTTATATACAACGTTCACAGCTTTCTTGTCATTAGACAATACAAACATGTTTTCTCTTGAGGTTACTCTTGAAAGAGCGACATACAGCTGGCCATGTGAAAAACAGTCAACGCTCAAATCTAAGCCTGCAACTTCTAATGTTTCATTCGGTTGACAGCGAACAAACACACAAACAGCTTTTTTTGGAAAAAGTGCTGCTTTTGTTTAAACAATTTTGGTTAAATAAGATATGAATCAACTATTTTTTTTGATGCAGAACGAAAGTAAATATTTCAAGGTTTAACTTCAAGTAAGTTTCATTTTAATCGGTGGATTCTTTTATGATTTATGGCTATGTAAACAAAAAATTTATGGGTTTTTACCACATTTTGTCCGATTGCCACGCCCCCATTATATATTTCTTCACATTATAATGATATAAACCTTCCTCTTCAACCAATCTATCTATTAAAAAAAACCGCATCAAAATCCGTTGCTTAGTTTTCAAGATTTAAGCATTTAAGGGGACATAGGGACAGAAAAAGTGACTTTGTTTTATAATATGTAGTGATGAAGTGATATATTTTTTGGAATCCTATCCTTATCTTTAAACTCATCCTTATCCTTATTTTTAGCATTGATATTGTCCTTATCCCTATGGTTATCCTCATCCCCGTCCTTATCATTATCCGTATTCTTATCCTTATCCTTATACTTATATTTATTATTATCACTATCCTTATATATGTATATCCTTATCCTTACCGTTATCTTTACCCATATCGTTATCCTTATACATATCCTTTGCCTTATCCATACAGTTACGTTATCCGTATCCTTATCCTTATCCTTATCCTTATCCTTATCCTTATCCTTATCC
>NW_023467901.1:3471-6285 GCF_013731165.1 Rhagoletis pomonella | reverse complement strand
GCGTTTTTCGATTTTAGTTTTTGTAATTCATTTTTAATACTTTCTAAAGCCAAATAGGGGGATATGGAAAATAAATTATTATTTTCCAGGAATGGAAATTTTTAACAAAATTCTCTTTTTAAAGTCGTGGCTGCTAGGTGAATCGGATCAGAATATGATTATTTTTTATTAAAGCACCCTGTTTTTAATAGGCATTCGAATCTCAGATAGTTACGTAATTCTTATCTTATTAAAGGTCAGACCTATGGTTTTTTAATTGTTTGAGAATCCCCAACAAACATTTAGGTTTGAGCTCAACTTGAGGATAAGTTGTGAACTAAGGTATTTCTCAAGTCTCCAACGTTGTTTCTCAACAGTACCTCAAGTGGAGGATCATAGCGTTCGCAACAAAAAGGGCATTTTTCTTTCTATGAAAAAGGACTGTTTCTCAAGTTGAGAAAATGCTAGTTCTCAATTTGAACTCCAATGTAATTCTCCAATTGGTCTCAAACATATCACTGAAATACTGAAATCGAAATAGTAAAATACCTTATACCTTTTTGATTGAAACGACATACATAGATGAATTTAAATATTAATTTTTCATTTTATTACTCCTTTTATATTATGTAGTTAATCAATATCGTATTACAATAATTCACTTCACAGTATACAGTCCGATAGTAATTTTTCCACTTGATTCACTTCGCCTTTTATTTTATTTCAAGATTAGTTGAGGATACTTTGAAGATTATTTACTTTTTGTTGGTAATTTTCCTCTTTATATAGCTTTCGTTTTTTCCTTGATAACTAAATATTCGTTTCTTTATCACTTTTCACATACCTGCGCGTCGGTTAGAGATGAGTTGGAGAATGATGTTGGATATCAACTTGAAAACTATGAATTTCTCCAAGGTTGGAGAAATATTTTTTTGGTGTTTATTGGGTCGATTCTCTTTATAGCCAGACTTTGATCATTTCTGCTGGAAATCCCTATTGAAGGAGCTTACTCTTTGACTTTAAGGGGCAAAGAAGGGACAGTTTTACCACAGAAGTTTTTAGCTAAAGATTCAATGTATATCCCTATGAAAAGTGCACACATTCTTCTTTTGTATCTAGTAGTTTTTTTAAGATTGGTCCAAAAAAATCATAATAAAAAAAGAAACCAATGCAGGTGTTTAAAGGACAGAAAAAAAAATTTTAAAAAGACTATGTTCCCTTTGACGTACGTCAAAGGTCACGTAGAAGTTGGAACTTGTATGACTGCCCATTGATAACGCGGCTATATAGCTTAAGAAATAATATGTTTAACGACATTTTTGTCAAAGTTGATAAATGTGACATTTGACCAGTTTTGTTACACAAATACTCCCGCGACCACAGGCAAAAATATTGGCTACAATTTGCCATTTTGTTTGCCATATATACGTTTTATCGGTGCACTTGCACAACATTCGCATTCGCAAAAGCTCCGCATTGATTATAGCGAATGCGAAAGCAAATGCGAATGTTAAAATTAATGCGTAAGTTCCGCAGTTGCGAATGCGAATGCGAATATTCGCAACAACCCTGATACATACATCTGCTTTTGCTTTTTTTTTTGTTTTGCCTTTTTTCTATCTAGAACCCTACCTCTACCCCTGTTCGTTCTAATTACATTTATGTTATTCTGTCTGTTTTTCTTTATCTCCATTTTTATATTTATACTCTTTCGATAACAAAATCGATTAAAATATCGATAACAAAATCGATGAAAAATTCGATAAAAATTTCGATAGCAAAATCGATAATAATATCTATTAGAAAACCGATAAAAATAACCATAACAAAATCGATAAAAATATCCATAACAAAATCGATTAAAATATCGATAACGAAATCGATAAAAATATCCATAACAAAATCGATAACTATCCATAAAAAAATCGATAAATATCGATATCAAAATCGATAACAAAATCAATAAATATCGATAACAAAATCGATAGATATCGATAAAAAATCGATAAGGATTGATCCATATCGAAAAAAATATACCCCAATTTTTTTATTTTGAAATCAAAAAATATTTAGGGAGTGCTCAAAGCGTTCAAAGTTTTCCATGTATTTTATATGGAGAAAAAACAATTTTTCGTAGAAATGGTATAAAACTCGTGAAAATCAATATTTTTCGACCGGAAAACTATGATTCTCTTCAGGAGACTAATATCCAATTGTTTATTTAACCATTTTTTATGATTAAGAGTTTTAATTGGTCCCCCATTGCATTTTCTAGTGGCTTTGGAGGACCTATAAAATATACATAGTTACCATGAAAAAATTGTTAAAGAAACAATTGAGTATTATTACTGGGAATCTCCTGAAGATAAGTAAAGTTTTCCCATCGAAAAATATTGATTTTCAAGAATTCTACACTATTTCTACGAAAAGATGTTTTTTCTCCATATAAAATACATGGAAAACTTTGAGCGCTTTGAGCACTACCTAAATTACTTTTTATTTCAAAATAAAAAAATATGGGTATATTTTTTTCGGTATATAAAAATCCCAGGGGGTGGCGCCATTAAAAATCCGACCTTTTTAAATATATACATACATACATACATGAAAGGGAGTCGCCCTGTCTGAAACCCCGTTTTGTGGCGAACGGCTCGGCTTCTGACGGAGCTGGTGGTATTGGTCAACGTCATTTTACACAGCCGTGTGAGTTTTGAGGGGATGCCAAATTCATACATAGCGGCGTGTAGGCAACTCCTTTTAGTGCTGTCAAAAGCGGCTTTAAAGTCGACAAATATGTGGTGAGTGTCCATCCTTTTCTCGTGGGTCTTTTCCAAG
>NW_023467901.1:0-3461 GCF_013731165.1 Rhagoletis pomonella | reverse complement strand
ATTCTATTTCTATCCGAAAGATAGTGTCTTCAAGGTGGTCCCATACTAAGTTGGTTTAGATTCGATCATCAGATCATAAAGAAATTAACGGTACTCCTAAATTTTTATAAGAGAATTAAGTCGGCTGTGTTTGTTAAAAACTACTTCTTATTTTTATTTTTTGCAGAACACGAATTACATACAAGATTGCGATAAAAAAATTCCGAACCGCCTTTGAAAAAAGGGCACAGATGTTGCCACAAAAATCAAATGCCGAATAACCAAGTGCCAGGCCGCATTATGTATGTACCTAATGAGTCTGCTATTTTATGGAAACTTGTTGATATGAGAGACTGCGAGGGCAATTTCGATTTTTCGCCTTCAACAAGCCTTTCTTAAGACTGGTTTTCACTATGTCATATTTTGAAGCCAAAATTTGGCGACATTTTTTGACAAAACTTTATCTCCTTTATCCATACCTTTACCGATGATATTGTGGGTCAAAAACAGAGAGATAGCTGATTTAGCAGGGCATTTACCCGACTAAAGACCTGTCCTGATCCAAATCAATCGATAAACCGCTTTTTAATCCCATTTGGCAATGTGTTTTAACTTA
Source organism: Rhagoletis pomonella (assembly GCF_013731165.1). Taxonomy (NCBI): domain Eukaryota; kingdom Metazoa; phylum Arthropoda; class Insecta; order Diptera; family Tephritidae; genus Rhagoletis; species Rhagoletis pomonella. The sequence continues at coordinate 2,866 of NW_023467901.1, read as the reverse complement.
TTTGATGGCAAATGCCACTGAATTTGACATAGTGAAAATCAGCCTTTAGAAGGAATATATTTTGAATTAAAAGAATATTAATCGTTATATAGATTGCTAAGGAAAAGCGCTACAATCAAATAAACATGCTTGCCATCCGATTCCATGCACTTTAAGTGTTAAGTGGAAATAAAGCAAAAATCAGTGTTGGTATTATTTCCCATTTAAAAGTGAAATAAAGCAAATTTTGCGTTATTGCCGTTTGTGTTATTTCACCGCCCGTTTCAATCATTCAATTTGATGGAGTATTATGGAAAATATGGCGCCTTATTGGCCGGATACAGTGATTTCAGCTTTTTAAGCCCCCTTTTTTTAATAAATAACAAAATTTTAACAACGTGACTATTTTTCGCATGTACGGAAAATGAGATATCGTTTGGAAACAAAAAATACCTTTTAGAAATAAGTATATAGATATTTTGTTTAATTGTATTTTTGGAATAAACAAAGTTCTTTTTCCCTCTGTCAGTAAACTATTTTTGTTACAAATAGTATAACTATTTAAGCAATGAGAAATAAGGAAAAATTTGTTTTATTACCAACCTTTGTTGGAAATAGAGCAAAACTCAGATTTTGGTATTATTTCCCATTTAAAAGTGAAATAAAGCAAATGTTGAGTTATTGCCGTTTCTGTTATTTCACCCGCAACCTCCCGCCCCCCCTCCCTTTACGCATCTTATCTATTCATTACCACTTGATACGTAATCCTTTAACAATCCTTAACCCATCCTTCGTTTTAGGATTTCTTTACGTAAAAGTTTTACTTGTTTCAATCACTTTCGCATCATTGTTATAAATAGTATTTCAGCTTTTGTTTGCTTATTTAAGCATTTCCTCTTCACATTTCAAATTACTCCCAAAACCAATTCGAACGAACTCACTACGCTTCCCACCCCTGCCACTGAACAGTTTGTGACAATAAAAAAGATCTCGTTTACTCGCTTCATAATCCCACAGTTGAGTGCGCACATAAGTGGGCGTTTATATTCAATTTGCTACGCATAAACGCCTTGCTTATGTCACGAAAAAACAGCTCTTCGCCCGCAGCGTGCGGCGTTTATCCCCCCTTTTTGTCTGGCTTCTGCTTCTGCAATTTAACCTAATAATCTACGCATCAACAAACAATGTTGTGATTTCTCTTTTTCCATACTTACGCATTTGTATTGTCGCAATATTCTCGTTCGCAGTAACCCTGTGCGGTCTGCAGGGGTTGCAATAAAAATTCAAAAGAGAGGGGTGGTTTATTTACGCTGCCTTCTTAATTTGTTATCTACGTGCAATTGGTAACGCCGATTTGACAGTTGCCGTATTCTATTTACATCTCACGTTGAGAAGCTTAATAAATATGTTTGCGTTCATGTTATTATTGTTGAATAGCAAGTGTCGTAATTAATCAGGCATGAAGATATTATACGAAGTGAGGAGCTTTGCGGTTTGGTCTCTGAATCTTGGAAGGCTGTATGAACTTTTTTATAAATAAGTACATACATTCATACAAACATATGCATATGAAATGTTCAGAGCTATGAATTCACGTTTAAAAAGTATCCGTGGTTGAAAATAACCAAATGTAATTATGAATGGACATATAAACATCATTGGAAATAACAAGTTATGTAATTCTTTAATTAGATATTTATTTACTTTTTTCTTTTTCTTAAATTTTACCTTTACACATAAGTTTAACGCAAGTACTATAGATCAAAAGTTTTCAACAGAAAATTCCACTACATATTCATAAAAATCATACACCCCTATTCTGCAACTCTTTCGTATTCGGATTTCGCTACTAATCGTAGAAATAGTATGCTGCAATCCGAATCGTATTTTCGAACTTTCAAAATTCGTAACAATGGCATGCCTAAAACGAACGAGTACGTTTTTTTGCGTAATTTTGTACGAAAACAATTCTGTGTCGGAGGCAAGATAAAAGATGTAAATCGATGTGTGTTTGCAGGAAATATTAGTGGTGTTCATTTAAACAGATAAATTGGCCCTTCGCATATAAGTATATTTTTATCCACTGCTTTATATAAACGAGTAAAACAGAATCTTTGTTGCCCCTTATCGAGAAACTTGGGTCCGGTTTAGTTATTTGTACAATGATTTTCGGTTGTTGTGTCCAAAAGCATAATCCGAATCCAAAAACTTTAAAATCACGTGTAATCAAAGGATTAAAATTTTATTTAAAACGAGATCGCCCATCTTTAATATTAACTAATATTTTCAAATGTTGTGAGAGGGAGTAACAAAACAAAATTACTTTTAAGGCGCAGCGAAGCACGCCGGGTATTCGCTAGTGTCACATGAAATTAACTGAGCAAAGTACAATGAATAGCTGTTAAACAATGTTTCACGCACCGGCACCATCTACTTTAAATGAAACATACTTATTTTCGTGAGGGATACTCACACACCATATACTTTTCTATTGAAATTTTTCCTGAATTTTCTTAGCTATAAACCTCCAACGAATGCAAAACCGTGGAAATCGGTTCGTGCGTTCTGGAGTTATAGCGTCAGGAAAGAAAACCCTACTTATTTTTATATTAATTTTTATATTAAAGAAGATTAAAGAACTGTCCGCATTACACAATTTTATTTTTCACAAAAACGGTATTCATGAATTTTTTAATTTTTTTTTTATTTGCTTCCGCATATTTTTGACATAACAGCTTTCATTTTATGCCCATATTAAACAAATACAGCCTAAGTTTACCCGGGTCCACGTTTTGGTCTGTATCTCGAGACCCTAGTCACCCAGCTATATGAAAAGTGCTCAATCTTAAAGCATTCATGAACAGCTTTCATTTGATACCCATATTGA
>NW_023467900.1:0-6286 GCF_013731165.1 Rhagoletis pomonella | reverse complement strand
TTTTTTCTTATAAGCCTTTGGCTAAAGGTTTAACCGGAATATTTACTAAACGGACTGTGAACCAGTTTGAGGCTCTTACACAGTTTTTTTTTTTATTGGAAGAAAGCAAATGTTTCTGAATATATTTACACACAGCATTTTTCGTCCTTTTTGTTGTAACTTGTTAAAGCCTTCGACCACGTTTTTCCTTATTTTCAGTCTTGCTACAGTCCGCTGAATCAGTATTTTGTCTATGCTATCTTTTCTTAAGAAACTAAGGCGATCACAAGTTTTCTTGAGTTGCAAAAATTAGTTCTGAAATAAGTCTCTTTTCACGTCCATGTGCTTCAACCACTTGCTATCGATTTAAATCTAAAATAAATAATTTCTAAAAGTTTCCGATTAGTGGACGAAGTAACCCAAAAAATTAAATTATGAGGATATATATTCCTTAAGAAATAGTTAAGGTTGTTTAGGTGCGACAGATATTAGTATGTACAACACTGTATACTGGATAGAGAGGTTTACCTTTTTTGCATATTTGTCTGGCTTACAGTGGATGGCCGTTTCCACGAAAGCCAAACCCATAAGCCGAATCAGTCAGTGCAGTACTCTACACCCACCATTATACACTTTACCGTCATGTGCCGTCCTCCTGCAGATACTCCCGCCAAAAATTGCGTTGTGAAGGAGGATTTGACCACGAAGCTATATCGAGTTGCCGAGGTGCAGTCCGCTAGTAGGCCTGTGTCTAGCTCCGTATGTTGCCAACTATATTTGTAGGGCATAGCCGTTCGTGATATATCGATGCTACTTTCCTTTTATATATTTATACTGCAGCGATAACAGACAAAAGTTACGTAATTTTCGTCTTCATCAACTTGACATTCTGGACAGAGTTGATAGTCTTCATGACTGAAGCAGTGCAGGTACTTTCTCTAGCAGCCATGCTCTCTTAGGAGCTGGGTTAAATCGAAATTGAGCACTTCCTGCGTTCGATTCAACCATATTTTTTATATTTGGAACTAAGGCTTATGTCCATCTTCCGTTTACGAAATATCACATGACCGTTGGCATTTTCGGAAGAAGTGCGGCGTTTTTCTGGTTTATTATTGCTTGCGTGTCTTCTTCCAGTGTTTCTTTCCTCAGCCCATATTGCAGTTGGGGCCAATGTTGCCGCATCATCAGATATCGAACGGTGAGTACAGATCACTCCAATGCTTAGAATATTTATAATGCATACCTTGTTCTTTCGCAGTTGAAAATACTATGGGCCGTATGCATAAAAACCAAGCAATATATATTTTTTTTTAATTTCATACCTTTCACTTAAATTTGTTTGAAGAAATCAAGTAAAAGGTTTAAAGTTTTAAGAAAAAGCATTTGCTTAGTTAGGGTTTATGCATACGTCCCAATTTGTTGAATCATCTTTCGCTGGGTCATACTCTTTTCATCTCAAACCCAACTTTGTAGAGATGAGGTCTCCAATACCATTTTTTTAATTTTATAAGCTTTTATTTAACTTTCTTTGTATGTATGTATGTAAGGGATAAATTTTGCAATTAATTTTTAACCAACTTCCCGATTAACTAGAAACTTGAAATTTTAAACCTAATGACTTCTGCGCCAGGGTCAAGATATTTGGAAAGCCTGTATTTTGTACATAGAGAGAAATAACTCCAAAAAATTTTAGCCGGCAAGTGACGCTGGGGTCGATATATTTGCAAAACGTGCACCTATGGTCGGATTCATGGCGCAATAAACAGGTTAAATAATAAGACATCTTTCTCGCTCAATGTTCTGTCATTTGGTTTTATAAAATTTCTAAATTAATATTTTCAAATAAGATAACATCAAATTAATAAAGAATCTTTTTCCTACCAATTATTACTTTACCCGGTTTACTTCTATCATGGGTCGGATTTAGTTTATAATATATTATTTGGATTATATATTACTTGCGTGAAAATGAATAGCTCCACCAAAAATTTTGCCGTTAGGTGGCACAGAAAAACCCGTGTTTGTGGCCCGATTTGGTTCATATTTAGAAAGCTTGTTTTAAAAATATTTCTTAATTTAAATTTTTTATATATTTCAAAGAACCATTTAAAAAGAAGTTATACGGTGTTTATTGAGTTTTTGAGAAGAATTTTTAATATTTTCAACAATAGAAAAAATTTCTTTACTGCCTTTCAGTGCTGTCCTAACCTTTTTTTTTGCTATTTTGAGCCAATTGGATAGGATTTTTACTCCACCGCTACTTCCTTTTCCCAACCGATATTTTTATAATGCAAAATAAAGTAATTTAGCAACTGCTCTGAGGAATACAGGCTTTCCGTCAACAAGTTCATATGCCTCAAATAAATTCGAATTTTGGAATAAAATCTGCAGTCTGATGGAAAAGGTGTTTAGGTGATGGAATGCAAAAAAAAAATCGACACTAAGTAACTTACGAATTGGTGGCGTGAGGCACAAAAACTCACTTCCACAGAAACAGCATATATGTATTATCCAGCATTAGGACAACTTTTGCCATTCAAAATATAAAGCCAAACACATTTTATATGGTTTCCATTGAAAATTTTATATATTTTCGTTTATTTAAATATGTATTTGTTTGTTTTAAATTTAGTTTTACATTATGTCATATGTCGTTTACATTTCATAGTTTTACCTCAGCACTTTTGTTTGTTTTATATATACATAAATTTTTCTTTGAAAAATACAAAACATATATTTATTTGTATATAATGTATTCATCCACATATGTATGTGTGTGTATTTAATATATATTTATAATATAAATGTAGTTAAAGCATACATACAGGTATAAACCAAGCAAGGTAAAAATATTAATATTTAGGTATGTAAAAACTGTATAACAAAACCATTCGATTTGAATATTTGTTTAGCCCACACAAAAATTACAATTTATATTACATTTTTATTTTTTTTTTTTAAGTTTTACAATTTTTATATGTATTTTGAATTTACTTCAACGTTGCTTGAGAAAGTGAACGAGCAAAAAATAAAAACGAAATAGCAAAAGAAGCAAAAACAAAAAGAGGCTGTTTAAATACTTAATATATATATTTTTTAATATCTTCGACTGCTTCTGTCTTTTAACTAGAATTTCACACAATTTTTTTTTTAACTTTATTCATTTTTTTAGCTTGTTACTTGCAAAAGTGTGTTTGTTGCTTCGGCTCACATTTTTATTTTATATATGTATTGCTAATTTTTTTTTTGTGTTTAACCGTGCTAACAACACAAACAAAATAGTTGATTGCGAACAAAGTCTAACGGCACTTTTGAGTGACTTTCGTTACGTTACATATTTTTATTGCTATTTTAATTTTTCTTATTCTTCTTTACTTTTTTGTTGCAAGGGAGTAGGAAATTAAATTTCGTTGCTCCTTAACTAATTTGTGCAAATTATAGCAAATGCGACTACGTTTTTTTTTTTAACTACTCTTTTATTGTATTTTATTTTCTGACTTTTTTCAATTGGAATACTTTACTATTAGTTGGGCTCCCGTTTTCGTTTAGTTTTGCCTTTTACTATTTCAAAACAATTTTACGCTTTCGTTCCACCAGCTTCACAGCAACTTATATATTTAAACATTTTTTATTTTACGAATTCAGGTGCATAAAAAATTTTGCTTTAAAAATTAAATGACTACATTTTTACTATACAGAAAATGGGAGCCCGCCTGTATGTATAACTACTATTTTTGATTTGTTATTTTCATAAAAATGGTGGTATAGACAATTTCTGCTTGCACTTATTACAAGCTTCCTTTACTCATTCAGCTTTTTGAATTTTTACTATCACTCCCAAACCACTTCTTCAATTATTTTCGCACTTTTTCTACCAACCTTCAATGCTTTTTTATATTCCCATTTATTTGTTAATATTTCTCAACCGCAGTTGCGCATTCAAAACATTATTGCATATTGCCTTTTCACTTGAGCTCAGGTTCGTGACTTAAGTCTTTCGTATGGCAGCTTGCTCTCATTAAACAAAATGCGCTCACAAGCTTAGTTTGAATTGCTTTCTATGTACATCGGCAGACCGAATGTGCATTTCGTAAGCCGCGAAGCTCTTACATTAGATGGTGATTTTATGGGTTGTTGTTGTTGTAGCGTAGTTGCTACTGAAGGGGTAAAAGGCATAAATTTTATGCTTGAATGTTAAAAAGGACTACTAAAAAAATGAAATTGTAGAATGTTTTCAATAGTTTTGCGCTCAGTTTGTGTTGCGGTTTAAAATTTTTCAGTTTTTGGTTTTTATCACTCGACTCTTTTTTTGAAAATACACTACGTACATACATATGTACATACATATTGGCACATTCTATCCCAATTCGGACACCCACACCATTTTGCATACATTTTTATGTTGTAGTGCCAATTGAAAGACCTCCCTGATTTTTTTGTAACTTTTTTGTCCAGCCGTTTTCGGATATCAATTTAAAAAAAAAACTTTCCTTTTTTAAAATAGTCTGAATGGTATCATTTTTTTCGTTAAAATTTTTCATGTTTAAAATACTTTCGGAACATGAATTCGAACAAATTTTCAAAAAAAAATTCTATAAAATTCATAAAAAATGTTCAAATTTTGATTTTCTTAAATTTTTTTAGCTTTCATCCATTTTGAAACGTTAAAGCTTAGTCCGATAACGAGATAAAAGTGGAATAAATTTTTCGACTTTTGAAAGCTATTAAAAACTATAAAATTTTGTCTCCAATTCAATAATAACAACTTTTTTTTGCGTTGATCAAAAAGCTAAAAACAATGCATTGCAGAGGGAGGAATGCTCAACATAATTCGCTGTAAACACTTTAACATAAAAAATTATAAAAAAATTCACGATGTAAAAGTCAAATGGTGTCCGAATTGAGCTGGAGTTCCCCATGTACATACATGTATACATGTAGTTGTATTTGGTAGGTACTGAAATTTTTCATTTTCGGAGAGGATTTTTTAACATTTATTTTTGCAGTCTGTTTTGCTGAAAAATGAAGTGAATCAAAATAGGCTGTCCGAGCTGTCAATATTTCTAAGAGAAATTCTGAAAAGTTTTGAGTTTTCGGTTGTTTTTTTTTTTGAGTTGAAGTGATTCACTCAGGTGACTATTTTTTATAAGATTGTTTTCTTTTTGATACAAAAAATATGTTTGGTTTACAAATAATCAAGCGCCTTTTCATATTTGCGTGAGAAAGGCAAAGTAGTTGCACAGTGAGTAAACTTTTTTTTACAATTTTCGCCTTGAGGATAGAATTTTGCAATCGTAAGGACCGTGGCTTCTAATGCATCGTTTGTTTGGCTTTCAATCCATTGTTTATTGGCATCGCATGTTTTTTTAGTGGAGCCTTACTTATCACATGGTTTTTGAATATTCGATTGGTAGTCGATTTTCTACCGAACCAGCGGAGGCAGCCGCTAGGGGATTAATCTGACTTAGATTCACACATTCGCGTAGAAATTTCTACGATTGCCATCCATATCACAGAACTTTTTGCAGCTTCCTATACCCATTGCTCTTCGTCGATAAATAAAATAATGCTCACGACAGCGGTTTAATAATTTTGGCTTCCTAGTTGTGCTTTTAATTTGCTTTTAATAGCTAACCAAGTGCATGTAATTAATATACATACATACATACATACATCTTATATTTGTGTGCGTCTTAGAGATAAACATAGAAATTTATATACGCAGAACCTTTTCATTTCATTAATTTAACCATTTTTACGCGCACATTTCCGGCTTCGTCGTAAAGCCATTGATTGAATTGACCTCGCAACAAAAAAAAAACCGGTCAGACGTATGTGGGATGGTTAGGAACGCACAGCGCCTCAAGGTACACATCCATCGTATTAACAAGGAAAATATTTATTTTTGCTTTGTAGACAAAATTCAAAAGTTTTGCCGGCAATTATGTTTTAACTGCTATTTTTCGCACATTATTTTGCTTCAATTTTGCCTTTCTTTCGCGCTGCCTTCATTGCTTTATTGTTCATTTGCTCTACTTTGCAGTTACGGCTCTTGAAATATATATATATATATACATATATACATATATGACTTTACTTTTGCTTGCAACCATTTTTTTTACTCCCCGGGCATCATACATAAAAATTAAGCTTGAGCTCCGACACGATTTTCAATACCATTTCTTGAGTTTGAGCTCTTTAATCAGTGCAAAAACTATTTCATGCATGAAGCCCCTCGAATTACAATATTGATTTGCTTTTGAGTTTCCGTAGTATTTTTTGCATTTATTTTTCAAATATTCTTTCC
>NW_023467899.1:2225-6287 GCF_013731165.1 Rhagoletis pomonella | reverse complement strand
TCGTCCAAATTCCAGTTTTCACATAGATACATAAAACTTAATTACATTGCTGATATCTTTAAAGCAAAATATATAAAATCCACAGCAATTTTGACGAGTAAAAGACAGTACAAAATTGTTTTCTTGGCGTTCATTGTGGCATACCTTTTGCGCCTGGCGCTTTGCTGGCAAAGTTATAAATGTCACGCTAAGCTACAAAGTTTTATCTGGAATCAGCTTTATAACAGCTCATACTGATGTTGACTTCGGCAAAACAGTATTTAAAGTGAACGTGCACGAAACCAGCAACCGCCGTATTTGATCGACTGCCGAAAGCACGATACTGCATTTGGACGGTTGCCGAAAGCATGAGAGCTCATTGGGACCAGCGTTGCCAGGTTGAGGTTTTTAACGTCATTTGGACGTTTGTTGTACCCTGTTGAGGTTTGGACGTTTTTTGTGTAAAAAATTACGTTTTTTAACTTCCCAGTAATTTTTCTTTGTTACTAAATCTTATAAGTAGAACTGATTTTGAATTATTTTCTTAATAAATCTTTACAATCTTTGTGTTCTGCTGCTTCCTCCAAAGGTTTTTTTTTGGTTTATTGGACTAAGGATCCCTTGTTCAAAAGCTGGTTGTGTAAACACTTGAGGTTACGAGGCTTGCTGTAATGATGAAATTGCACATTAAAAGCCAAATCAGGTAGAGCCGATATATTGCAGCAGGCACGCTCGCAAAAGCATCAAAAAACTGTGCAGCATAAAACGGTAGAAAAAAGTAGGCGACTTTTTTAAGACTTCATTGAAAATGTACTGAACGCAAAAAATACTGAAATATGAGGTCCATTCAATAACTTTTCCAGTAAGTACTTGCAGCGAGAGCGTAAAAGAAAAACATAGATTCAAATTCAGAGCAAGACAAAATTTTCAGAAAAAGTTATTCAACGCAAAACTAGTAAAAACTTGCATTTTGAGCCATTTTGACACTTTCTGAGTAAAATTTTTACTTGCAAGAATTTGCAGCTCTCTGGGGTTGTTACGCTCTCGAATTCGCTTCCTCTTGCAAATATTTTGGGTTATTGAATGCATTTTCAGTAAAAACTTGGAAGTACTAGTAACAATTCGTAACAATTTTTTGATATTGATTAGACCTATTGCTATGTTCCTTCTTAGCAGAACGTAATTTAGCGTTTTTGACAACCGAGCCCTAACCAAATTTCTACAAGAAAAAATAAATTGTTAAAAATCAACGCGATTATTTAGCCCCTTTAACCTTGCACATTATTGCCCTGAAATTTAATGGGCTAAAAAATCTGAATAGAAAGTTGAAAATCTAGCTGAAAATTTGCAGATTGTTTTTGAATTTTTGCACAATTTTTGTGGATTTATGTTTTGTTTGTTAATGAGCTTGGCTTTTATGGAAAAATAATAATCATTAAATAAACGAAGGAGAAACAGCCAAAATCGATCAAAATGTTGATGACTTGATCATCTGATCACAAGTGTATGTATAAAATCATTTTTATATTAACGATCTCAAACCAGTTTACAATGAATTTTAAATGTGCTCTGTCGAAATGATATTTTAATATACCTTACGTACCTATCGAGCCCTAACCGCCAAAATAACTCAAGCGAAATTTTTTTCAAAATTTCTTTTTGATGCAGAAATGTATCTAGATGCTCTAGGAATAATTCTTCATCAAAAAGAAAATTTTGAAAAAAATGTCCCTTACATTATTTTGGCCGTTAGGGCTCGATATGTACCTATGTATACAATAAAAGTGTAAATAAGAACAACTTTTGTACATTCATTTGAAAAAGACGTTTTTGGGTAGGAAATGACGCTTTTTCAGACAAAGAGTGCCGTTTTCTCATGCTGAAGACCAGGCAACACTGATTGGGACGGTTGGCGAAGCAACACGCCGCAGTTTATTAGTTGCAGAAGTCGTTTGACTTGTTGCTGAAAGCCATTTTATCTGTTGCTGAAGGCATCAAACGTTGCCGAAGTCATGATACTGTATTTCAAAAACAATTCAACGACATTTGCTTGTTTGAAATGAAGCATTGATATGCACGGTAGAGAGAATACAGAAGGTGGTGCCGATGGCAATACGCTAATCAGCTCTTAGTGAATTTGACAGAACCAGCTGTTTTGCTGACGTCATAGTCGAGATGACAGCAGTAGTGATGTGCTGAGTTAATACTTTTAAGTATCCAATACTCTCGATACTCGGTACCGAAATATTCAGCTTTCGAATAAAAGCGCTCATAGCCCAAAAATATGGAAAAAACGGTTCAGGGGAGACTCGCCTATCAAAACCCGAATGTAAGAGCCAAAAGAGCTTTAAATACTGATCCAAATGAAAGATGTATATATGTCGGTTCGAGGCCATAATACATAGAAACTCTTACTTGTTTGAAGAATTTTTGTTCCAGTTGAATCGGACGAAATCATTTTTGTAGGCAGATTCTGTAACCAGTTAGCGATTATTTTCGAATCGGTATCGGTTTTATTGACGTATGATATGAAATATTTTTACGTCAACAAGTGCGATATCAATCCGAAACTTGTCGCTAACTGGTTACAGAATCCCTCCCCCCCCCCTGAAAGGCTTCTTCATCCGTCAAAATATTTTTCTTGAACATTGGATCGACTAGGGTTAAAACTGATAAAATAATATTTCTCTGCTGCGATAAGTTCAAGTGTTTTAGCCCATATCATATAAATTAGTAACGAAAGTTTTTTCTAAACTTGAAACGCATGTAATGGCGAAGGTTTAATGTAAAGAATCAGTATCGCGTACCGATAAGGAAGTATTGGGTACCGAAACCTTTTTTAAGTATTGGGTACCGACAATTCAGCACATCACTAGACAGCAGTTTTATTTGCCGCTCTCAGTTGTCAACTCTACTGTGACGTCACGCGTTCTGCTGCAATCGGCGCAATCTTTTATTCTGTCATTCTTGATACGGTACTGTTTTATTGAACTCACTCAGAAACAAAAGTTCCACAAAAGCTTTTGTTTGTCTTTAACATTTGGAATTTTTCAAAATCAAAACAAACAAAACGAAATGAATAAATCTTTGAAATTTGTGCATAAAAATTGTTAGTATATACATACCCCCTTATTCATAAAAAATATTGAAGGTTTATAAAGCTTTTTAAAGTGACATTTCCATACAAATTTTCAATTATAACAGCCTTATAAACCTGTTTTATTTTTTATGAATAAGGGGGATAACCTTTAAACATTTTTAGTTAAATCAAAGAATAATTGCCTTTTTATGTCCAAAATGTGGTAACAATATAATAAATGTAGTGTTTGTTTATATTCACTTTGTTTTTGTCTTCCCTTTTCAATTGATGAGAAGTCAAAAGAAATGCGTATCAAGCAGTGTAAACACCTTCAAATAACTGACTTCAAAGCACGCATTTAGGGCCAAGATATAAACAAGATATCGTGAACATATAAGGAACTACAACAAATAAATTCTAAAACCATCTACCACACCGGAATCGAACTTCGTAAACCATATTGCAGAAAACCATTGTACGCCAATGAAAATAGGAAAGACAGCCAAAGTTCTCCATGTACAGCTCAAAGAAAAACACCTAAACGTATTAGAGAATATGGAGGTATACAAAGAAAAGACGTTCGTCGGAAAAATAATAAATGAACAAATAAACACCGCATCTGATAAATATACGATTCGAACCACTCAGGCTACTATACGCAAAACAGGACAGAAACCCTTCGACGCCCATAAACAATGAAACGCAAGGCCAAACTACAAAAACAAAGAGAAAGAAAATAACTGATTTTTACCTACCGGCGAATCCATGCAACAATTAATCAAGAAGAAGTGAGCATCTGATTTCTACCTGAGGATGTGTGCACAGAACGAAAACCACTGGTTGAACGAAAGCATAGAATCCGCTGAGACGTACCTAACTAAGAACCAACGACGATTTAGCACGGATATAAATAGTGACGGACAAACCGAAACTATTCAGAACAAAAAATGGCAGTGAAGATGGCACAACGCCGAAACCGGTTTCTCTCCAAATTAAATTTCACA
>NW_023467899.1:0-2215 GCF_013731165.1 Rhagoletis pomonella | reverse complement strand
CAACTTTTGGGGGTATTTTGCAATCGGTCCAGGTCACTTAAATCTTAATATTTTTCCTAAATATTTTGGTGGAAGTCTTAAAATATAAAAGATCCCGGCGGAAAAACCACAACTTTTTTTGGTGATGCAGTCTAATGTACATACATACGAGCACCAATTAATTTCATTTAAAGAAATGGCGTGTTGCCCATTTTCGCTGTAGCGTACGTAGTGCATATTTTTAGGCGCGATATGTAACTACTTGTGGTGAGGTGTCATCTACCTCTAGAGTTTTGATATGATACCAGGCCATGAGGTTGATGTCTAGACTTGTATAGGATCTTTGTAAAGCAAAAGTTTTATAGCAATGAATAGTGGATGGACACACAACATTGCAAGTTGATAAAAGCGTTGTAAAATAATAAAAACTTGTTCACAGGCATGTCATTTTGGAGAGCTGTTAAGGCGCCAAAATGAAATAAATAAATTACCAGGACAACTGACAAAATAGAGGACTGTCCCGTATAATACAGGACGGATGGTCCCCGTACATATGGTAGGCAATAATTTTCACTTGTGGAGATGCGTCGATAGCTATTATTTCAGTGCTGCAAAGGGTAAAATATTATTGATTAAGGCTAAAAGGCGGTAATGATCAACTTTCACAGGCGATTAGTTGAATCAAAAGTTTGCATTATTTAAATGAAAGTTGAACAATGTAAATTCCTTTTAAATATAAAGATTATGTACTTTTAGGAAATAATAATATTCTGAAAGAAATTTGTTGAAAATTTTGTTAATGCTATAAAACTTGAAAAGAAGGACAAGGAGCACATTTTCGCTCAAAAGCAGGATAGAGAAGGACAACATTTTTGAGAAATCACGTTTGTGGAGGGAATCCTCCTCGAAGAAGGACGATTTGTCAGCTTAAATTTATATTTCAAATTAAAGGCACGATCTGAAACTTTGCAGATTTAAGAATCATTAGACCGGTTTTGATATATTTGCGCGGAAAGAAAGTTTCACATTGATCAATTTTAATATGTAAAACTGGATCACCCACACAACAACTTTGAGCAATTTCATTTCTTTATTTTAAATTTTATATAATTTTAGAAGCTGGAAAACTAAAAATAAATCCTGGCGGACGAGCTGAGGAAACGGTAACGTTTTTTAAACTCTCGAAAAATATGCGTTTCGAAGAAACTGATTATTTCAGTTTTCTCTTGCGGGTTAGAGAAGGGCGAGAACTCTCCCCAGACCCCAAAATTAAGATAAGCAACATACCAGATCAGTGTTGCCACTTTACCACAATTGTAGTAGATCTACCACATTTTGGGTAATTTTTTACTTCTACCATAACTACCACATATTTTAAAAAACTACCACAATTTTACTGAAATAAAATTATTAACCTAATTTGAAAAATGTTTTTTTTTTCATAAGAGTTGAACAGTTTTCTCCTCTATATGAATTTAAATGTCAACAAAATTTATTGTGAATTTTGTGTTAGTTGAAGAGCCGAAGGTGCTGCCGTTTTAAAATTCCTATTGCGTGCGTGAATGATAATCTGCACTTACATGAGGCAATTTTCTTAGAGATTTGACATCGCCTGAGAAAAATTTTAGTTAAGATTTATTTATGACAAAGATATATGTAACTTCTTAGGTAGACATGGGCACATTTGCCCGAAGTGGGTTTTTTGCCAGCAAGCGAGCCCATTTCACGGGCTAGATCAAGGGTAAATCACGGGCAAACACGAAGAGGCAGTGTTGCCAAGTTTTGAATTGGAGAAAGCACTAAAACCCAAGAAGAATCGCGTTTTTTCTCGAAAAAAAGCACAACAGTTTTATTGGAGTGTTTAATGGACTTTGTATGCATGAAAAATTGTATTGTAGGGATACCGATTCAAATTAATAAAAATCAAAGTTTTTTGCACGACGCACAGTGCTGTATGAGCGGGCAAAAATCAAAAAAATTGTTGTCACGTATGTCAACGTGTTTGGTATCGTTGGAAAGGAAATTTATCCTAGATTAAGGATCTGGACTTAGTTTTTGTTTTTATCTCATAAAGTTCTCACAAAAACCTCTTAAAGTTGTGTGTTTTTTATATATTTTTTCTTTTATGAAAATGCCTTTAGCTGGAGTCTTTAAAAAAAAAATTGCTAAAAATACAATTTAAAAGTATGTTTTTTTTTATTCTTTTATTTGAAAGAAGGGGCATTTTTCTTTGAAA
>NW_023467898.1:1867-6288 GCF_013731165.1 Rhagoletis pomonella | reverse complement strand
CCGATGATGTCGATGTTATTGGCATACGCCAGAAATTACACGCCCTTGTAAAAAATTGTTCGTGAGTGGTTCAGTTCTGCAGCTCTTATTATCTTAACATTTGCAATATGCGATCATAAATGCCCTTCTGCTGACGCTTTAATTTGTGAATGTTTGATTGGGCATATAATAAGAGGTCAGAATAACAATAATAATAATAATCTTCATAACATTATCCAACGTAGATGTGTTCTTCACTAACTGCCATACCTAAACAAAAGCGTTAGCGTTGTCTGGCTGTCAAAAAATGCTCATGCCCATACAATTTGTATGAAGAATACCGAACAGGGCGTTAGGTATTGAAGTTGGCTGCAGAAAAGGGCGAAACTGTCATTTTCGTGTTACACACAAACAAACCTATGCTTATTGTTGGTGTTATTTCTGCATTTGATGTAGCGTTGACGCTTTTGTTTAGGTATGGCACTTCGGCGCTAACGCTAGGCGTCAGAAACCGCTCCGCCCAACGCTTTTGTTTAGGTATGGCAGTAAGGTAGATTCATAGATATTTGAAAGTCGGAAAAACTCAACGCCCTTTACTCGCAATATAGTACGTAGTAGGCCATGGCGACTCCAAGCGAAATTGTTTATGATTAAAAGTCACCTATTTTATAATGTTAGAGAATGGTGACAACAATTTTAAGTTTTCATTAAGGATTTTTTAAACATTTTTCAGGGGATATTTTAATGTTTTTTTATTATTTTTTTCATTGCGAAATTTGTATACCAACTCTTCGTTTGATAAGATTTGGTAAATTATTTCCTCATTTAAACTATTCGGCTTTTGGATAAATGGAAACATAAACAAAATCTCTAGTAAAGCTTTCCCTTTTCGTTTGGAACGAATCATGTAATATTTCATTTAGTCCCAATATTTGCAGTCATTACTTTTAGATAGGGCATAATCCTATTGAAAATATTTCTAAATCAAGATTTCTTAAATGCATTTAGTTTGGTACCGATATTGCACCATTTCATTTATTTTACCCATTTAATTGAGTTAAATTTTCAAACATGAGGCAACCCTCCTCCACATTTTCGACTGTAGGTCTTTTAAAAACTGTTTAATTGATACCCACATTGCAATATTTCATTTGCTTCATCAATTTAACTGAGTTAAAATTTTCAAAGGTGGCAACCCTCCTCAGAAGTATTTCCAAAATTCTTCTTTCTTAAACCTCTTTAATTTGATTCCTATATCAATTAAATTGAGTTAAATTTTCAAACAGGTGGCAACCCTCCTGAAACATATTTTCGGTTGTAAGCCTTCTTAAAAATCTAAATTTGATACCTAAATTACCGTACTTCATTTATTTTATCATAATAACTGAATTTAAACTTTCAACGATGCTGTAATTTTACTCAAAAATATTTCTAGAAGTTATCTTTCTTAAACCTCTTAAATTTAATATCTATATTGTAATATATCATTTAGTTTATCAATTAAATTGCGCTAAATTTTTGAACAGGTGGCAACCCTTCTTTAAAATATTTTGGACTCGTAAGCCTTCTTAAAACTCTTTAGTTTGATACCCACATAGCAATATTTCATTTACTTTATCAATTTAACTGAGTTAAAATTTTAAAATTGGTGGCAACCCTTCTCAAAAATATTTCCAACAATTATCTTTCTTAAACCTCTTTAATTTGATACCCATATTGTAATATTTCATTTATTTTATCGATGTATTTTAGTTAAATTTCCAAACAGGTGGCAACCCTCTTCAAACATATTTTCGGCTGTAAGCCTTCTTAAAATTCTTTGGTTTGACACCCACATGATAATATTTCATTTATTCTATCAATTTGACTTAGTTAAAATTTTCAAATAGGTGGCAACCCTCGTCAAAAATATTTCCAGCAGTTATATTTCTTAGACATTTTTAATTTGACACCCATATTGTAATAATTTATTTATTTTATTAATATAATTGAGTTTAAAAATTTTCAAATATGTGGCAACCCTCCAATTTTTTGCGATATCATTGGTACTGGTATTATACCGAACAATACAAAAAAAATATTATTCAAATCGGTTCAGCCGTTCTCGAGTTTTGACGACCGTGACATACGAACACAACATTTTTATATATATCGATAGACTATATGGTCCAACGATTTTTGCAGGGTGGTGCACAGCGTCGACAGAGCTACCAAAACCAGCGCGATATCTTTGTGTTAGTATGCGTACACTAGCAACCCTGCAGCAATTCAGACTCACCCTAGGTTAGCCCTCAGATAGTCCCTATTGTTATCAGCACTAGTCCCTCATAATTCCTCAGCCAATGGTTTCAACTGCCATTTTTAGCATTGGCGTGTCACTGGAAAGGACCGGTCCAATTAACACTGACCGTAAGATAGTCCTGGCCTAGTCCAATTGTGTACACTGCACTTCACAGATGCTTTTTTCATATTTCGGAACACAAAAAAAATTAGCATTTTATAACCATGTTGCCTCTGACGGCATTTGAACCCGGACCCTCCTGAAAGCTAACAAATAGTGGCAAGCGTACTGAGCTACAGCCACGCATGTAAATGTGTGTTCAAATGTTCACTTTGAATCAAGGCCAGACCAAGCGATGTGGACATTTACAGGATGGTGTCCTTTACTTTTTTTTATTGAATTGCATGACAACACCACCTTGTCACTGCCAAACTGTACTTTTCGTCTATCTCTAGACCGATTCCTTGGGGATTGGTCGAAAGCTGACATTTTCGATGCAAGCAAATGTCCAATTCTGACCAGTCAAATTTTAACCAGTGATGTGCTGGTCCTTTACGGAAAATTGGCCGCCTTATTGCTGCTGGGATACGCAAACTAATTCGCTGCTAGCGTCGCAACAGTTCGTTAGCTGCGCGCACACGACTTGTATGTGAAAGCCGAGTAGCTCCCGGAGACTCCCGTGTACACCACTGCTGTAGATGCATATGTAGGTACATGTGTACAAAATATGCTGCGATTAGCTTGTACATATTTCCCCTCACCAGCGCAATCTGTTTTTGGTATCCTTTTGTCTCTGCCAGCACCTAACTGTTTTTACACATGCACCTATACATCAACCAATACTTCCCATATACCAAACGAAAGGAAAACACCTGAATTTTTGATTAAAGAAAACAAACCCAAAATCATTCGAGCGGTTTTCGAGAATTTTGGTAATAAAAAAAAAATTGCTAATTTTTTCAACAATTTTTTGCCTTAAAATGCTCGATATTTGTTGACTTTATATAAAATTTGTACACGATAATATTTCTATTGCTCCAAAGAACCTATATCCCGAAAATGAAAGTTAAATCTGCCAGTCATAAATAGATAGAGCACTTTAAAGCTCAAAATTTACCCCAAAATAAGCCAATATTTACCGTTGTTCTACGACAGACACCGAATCGGTTACTTAAATAAATATATCTGTCGATAGGTTTGGAGCTTTGTCTTTGAAACGGCACACTTTTCTTTGAAATCACTTCACAAGTTCTCGTGCAATAAGCGTTTTTGTGAAGCTCTAAAAATTACAACTACAACATTTGAGCATGGCCTCCACATCGAAAAATAAGACGTATTCTACGTCAAAACAAAGTGCCCGTATTTTGTAATTTTTCTATACCAAGTCATCTGGTAGGTTCCATGAGAAAGTGAACCTTAGGGCAAAAATTATTACTTTATTTTAAATTAACAAATTTGTGGATAACACATTTGTTAACATCTTGAATCAAAGAAAAAATAACAAACTAAAGGTTTAAATGCATTTGTATTACCTTCTTAACGTTAGGAAATCAAGTGCTAAGTAAATTTTTTGAATGAGTTTTAAATGGGTTATGTTGAAAGTACTGTCGAATTATTTGCGATTCATAATTCAAGTGCATAGTAAGAATAATATATAGCAGAACTCATCTGCTTTTAATAAAATTGTGTTTTATATTAAATTGTGTGAGTACTTTATCTATATTATGAGTTATTACTAATAGCGTTCTTACACGATATGTATTTGCATATGTAAATGCTACTTTTCTGGCACGTTCTAATATATGGTACATACGAATAGATACAAAAGAGTAGCATTTACATACCGTTTCCTGAGTGGAAGATCGACCTATCTCGGCAGCCAGTTCGAAAACGCCCCACTTTAGAATTTAATTGAATAACATCTTATCTCAGAATTTGGTTCAAAAACGTTCTATCTCAGCTGAAAATCATTAAATTGGTGAGATAGGGGATGTTTGAATTGGCAGCTGAGATAGGGCGTTTTTCAACCAAATTCTGAGACAGGGCGTTCTTCAATCAAATTCTGAAGTAGGGCGTTCTTGAAAAGTTTTCTGAGATAGGGCGTTTTCGAAATGGCTGTCCCACCCATAATTAATCTTCATCTTCATCTTCATCTTCATCT
>NW_023467898.1:0-1667 GCF_013731165.1 Rhagoletis pomonella | reverse complement strand
ATACTCACCAGTTTAGAAATTGCCACCAACTATACTATACAGATTCACGATTCACTATCGCGCCGCAAGGACTTCTTCCAAGTATAACGCTTTGAACGTGAACGTAAATTGCTGGCGAAAACGTTGGACCAAATGTTTCAATAAAAATTTAATTTTGGGCGGGACGAAGTTCGCCGGATCTGCTAGTACATATATAAAAATGTCGTGTTCGTATGTCACGGTCGTTAAAACTCGAGAACGGCTGAACCGATTTGAATAATTTTTTTTTTATATTGTTCGGTATAATATCAGAACCAATGATATCGCAAAAAATTGGAGGGTTGCCACCTATTTGAAATTTTTTACACTCAATTATATTGATAAAATAAATAAATTATTACAATATGGGTATCAAATTAAAGAGGTTTAAGAAAGATAACTGCCGGAAATATTTTTGATGAGGGTTGCCACCTATTTGAAAATTTTTACTCAGTCAAATTGATAAAATAAATGAACTATTGCCATGTCGGGGTCAAACTAAAGAGTTTTAAGAAGGCTTACAGCCGAAAATATGTTTGAAGAGGGTTGCCACTTGTTTGAAAATTTAACTAAAGTACATCGATAAAATAAATGAAATATTACAATATGGGTGTCAAATTAAAGAGGTTTGAGAAATATGACCGTTGGAAATATTTTTGGGGCGAGTTGCCACCTATTTTAAAATCCTAACTTAGTTAAATTGATAAAGTAAATGAAATATTGCCATGTGGGTATCAAACTAAAGAATTTTAAAAAGCTTACAGTCGAAAATATTTTAAAGTTGGGTTGCCACCTGCTAAAAAATTTAGTGCAATTAAATTAATAAACTAAATGATATATTGCAATATAGATATTAAATTTAAGAGGTTTAAGAAAAATAACTGCTAGAAATATTTTTGAGTAAAATTGCCACATCTTTGAAAATTTAAATTCAGTTATTTTGATAAAATAAATGAAGTACGGTAATTTAGGTATCAAATTTAGATTTTTAAGAAGGCTTACAGCCGAAAATATGTTTGAGGAGTGTTGCCACCTGTTTGAAAATTTAACTCAATTTAATTGATATAGAAATCAAATTAAAGACGTTTAAGAAAGAAAACTTTTGGAAATACTTTTGAGGAGGGTTGCCACCTATTTGAAAATTTTAACTCAGTTAAATTGATTAAGCAAATGAAATATTGCAATTTGGGTATCAAATTAAAGAGTTTTTAAAAGACCTACATTCGAAAATGTGTTTGTGCCACCTGTTTAAAAATTTGACTCAATTAAACTGGTAAAATAAATGAAATGTTGCAATATCGGTTCCAAACTAAATGCATTTAAGAAATCTTGATTTAGAAATATTTTCAATAGGATTATGCCCTATCTAAAAATAATGACTGCAAATATTGGAACTAAATGAAATATTAAATAATTCGTTCCAAAAGAAAAGTGTTAGGGAAGCTTTACTGGAGATTTTGTTTATGTTTCCATTTATCCAAAAGCCGAATGATTTAAATGAGGAAATAATTTACAAAATCTTATCAAACGAAGTGATCGTATTATCAAAGAAGAGGTGGTATACAAATTTAAAACTTTAAATTGTTGCCACCATTCCCTAACATTCTAAAATAGTGGACTTTTAATCATAAACAATTTCACTTGGAGTC
>NW_023467897.1:0-6288 GCF_013731165.1 Rhagoletis pomonella | reverse complement strand
CACTGTAAGTGGCTTTTTTATGGGCCCGCAAAACTGAGACAAGTCAGCACCGAACCGAATTTCGTATATTTAACACACTTTGCTCACGCAGTAGTAAAAGTAAAGTGAGCATCTTAAGGGAGCATATTTTCCGCTACATAAATTATGTACTCGTAGTAGGTACTCACTTTGAAAAATATAAGTTGGAATCTATTTTGAGTTTGGCAGGATGCTTATATTTCAATTCTCAGTTTGTAGGAACAATTTTGAGATACCAATGATTAGATTAGATTATGTACGCTCAATGATGTAGGAAAGACATATTAATTTTTAAGGAAGCATCACTCATTTGTAGTATTTTATTATTTGCCAAATTTTGTTTTGTGGTTTTCAAATCACCGTGCACCGATAAAAAAGTTCCAACTTCAAAAAATAAAAATCTGAACCCATTTATACAGGCTTTATTCCACATCTCATAGTTGAAATTGGAGAGAACGGTGCAAATCGAATGACCTTCACAAAAAATTCCCTCTCGTATAATATACGTACACATATACTTAGTTAGATCAGCATGACTTTTCGAAAAGGTGGCAAGCCTAATAAAAGATATTTATTTGTTTATTCGAAATTTCATTTCATAAAACTTGACTATACAAACAGGTGGAAATCCTTTTCAAAGGTATTTTCAAGCTAAAATCTTTTTCAATCATTTTCTCTTGATGAATTCATTTGAATTTGATTTTTCAAACACGTGGCACCCCTGCTAAATAAAGGTCAAATATAAAGTCTTTTCAAAACCATTTCGATTGATATCCATCTCTTGATAATTCATCTAATTTACAGAATAATTTAAATGTAACTTTTTAAACATGTGGCAACCCTTTTACAATATTATAATTTTTCCTTCTAATGATTTCTTAACAAAACAAATTTTAACAGCCGTATTTTAATATTTCATACAGTTTGTATATATGTTAATCAAATTCGACTTATCAAACAGGCGGCAACCCTCATAAAAAGTATTTTCATGCTAAAACATTAATAAATTTCTTTGCCTTGCATGGTGAATAATATTAAAAAAAAAACTGATGAACTAAGTTTAATCTGATTTTTCAAACATGTGGCAACCCCCTGAATATACCTCAGAACCCAGAAGCCTTTTCAAACCCATTTCGACTAATATCCATATTTTAGTTACTCATTTGGCTTTTAAAATAATTTTCACTTAACTTTTTAGACGGGTGGCAACCCTCTTCAACCACCTCAAAAATATTTCTAGTATTCAAAATAAAGATTTCACAACAATTTCTGCGATTGTCATCCGTATTTGAAATAATTATCGTATAAGTTAATTAAATTCGACTTTTTCAACAGGTGGCAACCCACTTCAAATGTAGTTTTAAGCTTTTCGCAATAACAAAACTAGTTTGCACATCTACAGGCCAAGCGCTTTTATTTGACACCCTATATATGAAAATCGAGCGAACGGTGCATATCTTGATGTCCTGGACAAAAAATCCCTTCGCGTATTATATATATAGATTATATATATAGATATGTACTAAAAGTCAATGACCTTTGAAGCGAAAAAAAAAACTAAATTGTCTCCTTGAGATAAAAACATCGACATGCATATGTTTCAGAAAAAATATCATGAAAAAAATAAAAATTTAGAAATTGCTTTGCAAAAATACTTTGAATTCGAAGCTGTGTAGGTAGATATAAACAGTGAAGATCTCGAATCGTCGACACTTCGATTATGTATATAAGGTATCGATGTAACGGTGTTGTCCATAATCCGCCATCGATCTGGACCTAAAATTTTTTCCATAAGGAAAGCGGAAGAGATACCGCAAGAAATAAATAGAGAGCCATAAAGGCATACTGCGTTCCGGGACCTGAATGTGTTGAAAGTACCGAAAGAGGGGACGAGAACAGCGGACAGATTCACTTACGCGCTGTTCCCTCACTCTGCTGGCTTAATTCTATAACGAAAAATGGGTCATAAATAAAAAAAGTGCCAAAGCGGCGTTGTTGGTTGTTCTTAGCGCATTTGTTTAGCGAAAATTTCTAAATCTCTTTCGAAGGTAACTTTGGTAGTGTAACGATTTTTATGTAATGCATCTATTGGAAAACGCGATTAATTAAACTGTTGGGATTGAACTGTTTTGTTAAAGCAATATGTGGCTTATGTGTGATATTTATAACCTCTAGCATTAATACGCTTACTTATTAACCTTTTCACGCAACCACTTACATATCTTCACTCTAAGAGATCCTATCTCGACAGCCCCCACTAATCGTTGGGCAAGTAGCATTTTTCGATTGATATGAGGGGATGAAGTGCAGAGGAGAGTTCGTGAAAATAAGTTAAAATTGTTTTTATAATTTATCCTCCTGAAAAGGTTCAGTCAATTTTGTTTTTTTAAAAATTTTGTTTTTGATGCAGAATTGCAGGTAATACGAAACTACATCGATTTTTCCTCTCTCCTGAATAATTTCACAAAATGGACTTGGCACTTTTCACCCTTAGTTGACGATATGTACCATACATTTTTTTATTTATTTTAAAGAGGAAGTGCAGAGTTTTTAAATTATTTTATCACATTCAAGTAGTTTTTTTTTATTTCCATATATTCCAATGAATAGTGTATCGACCACAAGCTGCTTAGCATTGTACTGAGTATTATTTCTATGCAGCTTCGACTCCAGTCTGCCTTTCACATACTCGTACTCTTTGGTTGAAGTTACATTTCCCTAGGGAGCTATAAAAACAATTGAAAATGTAAAATGGCCACTTACTCGTACCCAATGTAATACAAACGTACAAGTATGCACTTACGCAAGTATGTATTTACATTAGGGTGCATCACTCTACATACAAAAATTTATCAGATTTTGTTGCGGCAAATGTTAAAGCTGTGTTTGCAGATCGAGAGTTCTAGCTTTAACTTAGGCCGAAGTGGAAGGTTCTATCACCTTTAGTTTTCTTTGCTAGAGCTTCAAAAATATTGCAAAAAACGCAATTTTTTGATACTTTGACCTCGTTTTTCTCAAAAACTGGAGCAGATGTGAAGTTTCCACTTACGGACATGTAATCAGCTAAGTCTATCAACAGTTTTCACATTTGGCGAACCAATTTTTTTTTCGTTTTTGTTGGCCTATGTAATATATTATACGCGTATTTTAAGACTTTCGCCAATAAACTTATTTCGGAAAATATTAAAATCTTCCAACGTCGAGTTTGTTTTTATAAAAAAAAAATAGTTTTAAATTTTTTTTTCTAAAAATCTGCTTAGATTATAGACGAGTTTAAGCTTAAAAAGTGTGCACACCATTTTTATTTATTTATTTATTTTTTTTTTAATTTTATCAAAAGAGTCAAAATAATGAAATACGTAAATCTTAAAATTTTTCCGCAATATTTTGGCGGAAGTTTTAAAATACCTTTATAATAAAATATATAATTCCGATGAAAACTCGAATTTTTTTTTGTTGAGTCGCCCTAATATAAATAGTTATACATATAGTAGTTACTTACAAATATACTGAGCCAATGAAAAACCACTCAAATAAGCGCAATTTCTTTTTATGACTTTATCTTTTTTGGCCAAAACGAACCATTTCAGAAGGATAAAGGATGCTCTGGCGAACATAAAGTTTTTTTTTTGAGAACCAATCAATAGTGGATTACATGCATGAAATGTCTTGCGCTAAAAATCATCTTTTTTTCACATCTTTAAACAGTTTAAAGTCCGGTGAATTTTTTGATTGAAAAGTGTAGTTGATTGCGCTCCGCTCAGTCGTCTGTACAGCTTCCGCTGGTTGGAACTGCTTTCGGTTTTTCTCACTTTAGCTGTAAATAATTTCTGATCTGCTCGGTTTTTGTTTATTGATTTTTGTTGCGCGAAAAAGGATACCTTGATTTTCCGTCAATATTCCGGGAGTAACCCATCAAAGGCGGCTGTTATTGTCCTTTCAACAGTTCGTTAGCGCCATCACAAAACATTCGTTTGTAGCAGCTGGCTGCCATTTGCTTGCTTTAAATTTGTCTGCCTAATTGACGTCGTAATTTGGTTAATGACGCCATTTGAAGCTGTTACGCTTACTGATTCATGCCTAATTTTTTATTATCTCGCTGTTATCCTTTACTTTCTATTTATTTCTTATATCCTTTTGTCTTTTACAGCTTTTGGCATTGGTAGCATGATTTATTCTGGCTTGGAATTCGGGCAATATTTCGAGCTGAATCCAGACACTAAGTGCCACAATGTGCTGTTGGCATTGACACCAGCGACGCGAATGGCTTTCATTTTCATACAAATGTATTTTATATTCCTGAATAATGAGGTGAGTACAGGCATTTTTTCGTTTGTTTAACCAACAATTATAACTTTTTTTAAATTAATTTAAATTGACTTGTGGAATATGAAATTATGAGAAGGCTAGATTAGACCACTTATTAGAGCAGGGAAATATCTCCTAGGAGCTTCTTCTCTGCACGTGTTTCCTAAAGAGAGGATTTTGTGGAGCGCAGTGAACTTCTTTACTGGACGGCAGGGTTGATGGTGTGGTCTTCTGTCGAGAGCTTGCCATTAACCATAAGTACAGGCTTCCGGACTGCTGTAGTGTGTTTCAGGAAAAAGTGGCAGAAGTGCATTTCAGAAGGCAGTGGATTCACTGCTCAGGAGTGCGATGATAATTAGGCTTACCTCCCTGCTCTCTCTCTCAGTTGCGTCTGAATACTTCTGTATTGGGCTCATTTGGGTTCCAGGTCACAGCGACATTACGGGGAACTGTGCATCGGTTGGTCGAAAACCAGTTTAAGCGCGATTGTAAGGTCATCCTGGACGAGTAAGGAACGGTGGCAGAAGAGGGCACGCCTCACACTTACAAACCTACAGCTGTCACCCTTGATGAGGGTTTACCGGTTTACCTTCCAATCGGTACTCGACAGAAAATCTAAAAATATTGCCTGGTCCCGTGTGTCGCAATTGCCTGGAAGATGAGGAGGTACAATCATCTCAGCACTACCTGCTTAAGTCCCCAGCGTTCGCGAGAATAATGTTGAAATACTTTGCCTCGCAGGTCCTTAATATCCCTGAAAGGTTCTGGGGCATTGCAATTAGCCGGATTTGTAATTACATAATGGGATCGAAATGTTTTATCGATTAAGTAGTGGGTTCAGTTCAAAATGGGGTATTAAAAAGGACAATCTCTTAATTATGCAGGCGAGTCTCTTACTTCTGGGACTGCCGCCTAACCTAACCTTAACTAGCGAAGGGAGCAAGTCCAATTATTACCGCGGCCGGAAGTTATCTATTGTAAGAAATCTTGAATTGGTTACAGGTCTTCCTTGAACCACGTATCGGGTTAGAACCAAGCGATACCCATTGTCGAGGTGCTATTTAGGGCATCTACTTTTAGGTACAGCAATCCTGGAAAACAGAAAAATCTGCTTCTTGCTGAAAAATCCAGGATTGACCAGTGGATGCGAAGACTATTAAGAACTGCATCGAAAAAAATTGTACGCCATGTATTCGTTTATTTTTTTACAGCAAACCAACTTGATAATGAGACCAAAATATTCCTATCTTATTTTACAATTGATATCTCTTTCTTACAGCAAATCAAGGTATATCGCTACAAGATAATCGCACGCTTCGGTCTCATGCATATGATTGGCACCAATTTGGCCGTCTGGCTGAACGTGCTCATACAGGAGACGAAACATGAAATTCTTACTTTCTACAATCCCGAAAATCGCACTCTACGCATCTCACATCGCATTCCGGGTCATTCGCGGGGACATGCCGTCTCACCGACGGTCATCGCATCCGATCCGACGGCACACTTACGCTTACCGCGGGGCCTCAAAGGACCCTACCAAATATTCGAGTGTCGCCGAACCAATATAATTGGCACACTCGTACAGGACGCGTCACCGTTCCTTTTCCCCTGCACCATAGAATATTCACTCATTTGTGCCGCCATTTTGTATGTGATGTGGCGCAGCATTTCGCGTCCGCAAACACCAGCGCCACAGCGTCCGGACACCATCAGTTCGCCGATGAAGCGCTCTCCCCATCACTATTCGGTGGATTGTGCGCGTGCCCACAAGGGTCTCTTCGTTGGCATACTCATACTCGTGCTGACCATCATTTCGCTCATTCTCTTCTTCGTGTTGATCTCGCGACCGGATTTTGTCGCCCTGGCCGTCACCGAAGTGACCATCTGTGAACTGCTCATCTACGGCACGGCTACAATAGCAACACTCATTGGCATGATACAAATACGACATTTGCAATA
>NW_023467896.1:0-6288 GCF_013731165.1 Rhagoletis pomonella | reverse complement strand
TGAGCCTCATCGCTGAACAAAATTTGTCGATAAAAAAGCGGATTTTCACATTTCGAACCGAACACTGATTTTGGTAATAAAATTCAATGATTTGCAAGCGTTGCTCGTTAGTAAGTCTATTCATGATGAAATTTCAAAGCATACTGAGCATCTTTCTCTTTGACACCATGTCTGAAATCCCACGTGATCTGTCAAATACTAATGCATGAAAATCCTAACCTCAAAAAAATCACCCGTTAGTTAGCTTTTTTGCGGGATTTCTATAAAATATATAACTTGTAGTTAGCTACAAAAAGCTAACTTGAAACTCTAGTTGACAAGTAATGCAGGAGTAATGAAGGAGATTGTTTTCTTCAAACGCGTTTCTATTTAAATATCCTGCACTTCGCAAATACTTTTTCGTATTGAGGAAAAATAAAAGGAAGATCGAAATTTCATATTATCATTTTGAAGTTATATATATATGTCTGACGGAGTTCGAATATGGGACCACCTATAGCAGAATATGGAAACAAATATGAAATGTAATAACATAAATAAAGTAAATAAAAATAAAAATTAAAATTAAAATATTTTGTTTTTCCTATTGATATTTTATGTCCAAAAGTAGTTAATTACAAGTTTTTTTTAATTTTTTTTTTATTTTTTTTTTATTTTTTTTTTTATTGAATCTGCCCTGCCTAAGAGCCTAACAATAAGTTTTCGAATCTTAATCTATTCACTTAATTTACATCCCCTAGTTGGGATGAGTATTTTCTTAACTGGCCCTAAGAAAAGATTACGACTGGGCTGGTAAGTCATTCCTACGTAGTCTTGAGGTCCTGTTGACACGCAATAAAGATCTTGCTAAATGATTTGGGTGCGCTAAAACTTCGATACATATTTCGTCTTCCGTTGTTCTATTTCGGTTCGTACTTCTGGTATTCTCAAGTCGCGGTGGATGTTCTCATTTCGCATATAGCGAGGTGCTCCGGTGATTGTTCGAAGGATTTTAGATTGCGCACGACGAAGGATTTCGATGTTGCTGCTGCTCGCGTTTCCCCATAACTCACATCCATAGGTCCATATCGGTTTTAAAACTGTATTGTAAATAAGCACTTTATACTCCAGACTCAGGGGTGAGCGAGAGTTAATAAGCCAGTGGAGAGAATTAGCCTTCAGCTTGAGATGAGTCCTTTTAGCCACTATGTGGTTTCGCCAAGTAAGTCGCCTGTCCAGGTGGACCCCTAGGTAAGTGACATGATTGCTTTGTGGTATTTGTACGTTGTTTAAAGTCAAGGGCGGACAGTTACTCTTATTCAGTGTAAATGTAACTTGCTTACATTTTTGCTCGTTAACCTTTATTCGCCAGTTTGCGAGCCAATTGGCAACAGCTTCCATATGATTGTCTAGGAGCACAGTTGCTTGTAGAGGACACTTGGAGCGACTGATTATGGCAGTGTCATCGGCAAAAGTGGACATTATCAGGCGGTCGTTTGTAGGAATATCCGCGGTGTATAAGACATACAACATCGGGCCAAGGACACTGCCTTGTGGCACTCCAGCTTCGATTGCATGGGCTTCAGAAATGGTGGTGTTACATCGAACTGCAAACTTTCGATTATAAAGGTATGACTTAAGCAGTTTGTGTGTGCTTTGTGGGAGTAGCATTTGTATTTTATACATAAGACCATCTAGCCAGACGCGGTCAAATGCCTGGGCGACGTCAAGAAATATTGCAGCGCAATATTCCCTCTTTTCAAACGCTGTTCGGATTTCGGTTGTTATGCGATTTACCTGCTCGATTGTTCCATGTTTTTCCCTGAAGCCAAATTGGTGAAGTGGTATTATATTGCGGGCTTGCAGATGTGGGGAGATGCGCAGCATAAGAAGTTTTTCGAATAATTTCGACATACACGGTAGCAGGCTGAATTACAAGTTACAATTACATCAAATGCAGAGGTTACCAGCCTTGACTGCATCTAATGCAGAGGTTACCACCCTTGATTATTTCGCGGCCATCGCCATAGAAATGTAGTTAGCTTTCGTCAAATAAAATACAGATAATAGTGACTTTTAGCTCCTTCCTAATCAACTTAAAGTTAGATACATTTCCTGCAGGGTAATATGTACATACATATGTATTGACTACATGTACGTATATGTATATGCCTGGAGCCGAAGTGCATGGTGCGACGGAGCAAAACACAAATTGCTACACTCCACAAGAATGAAAGAGGAAAACGAAAAAGTTAAATTCAGTAATTGAGCCATTTATTATGCAATCAAAAGGCATTTGAAGGCTAACAATCACTTGTTTCGTTGCCAATGAAAGTGAATAGTTACAATGAAAAATGCACTCAGCATAATGTTTGGCAAATTTGCATTAAATTGGACTTTGCATGCAACAAACGCAATCAAATTGTATTTAAGTAAAATCGCATTTGCTTGCCAACAGCAAATATATAGGTGTTCTTGTGCGTATTAGAAGGCTCTGCGAGTGCATGTACGGTAATTAATTTATGTATCAAAGACGAAAGAGATTGAAGAATATTTTATGTAGTTTGAAAATATTTTGAAAAGGGTTACAACTAGAGCTCTTGTTAACAGTCGATTATCCGGTTAACCGATTATTCGAATAGTCGAGTAGCAACTATTGCATTGACTGAAAATCGAATAGGAAGTATTAGATCGTTTTATCGTTTTCGACTAGTGCAATTGGTTAACTGTCATTATTCGAATAGTGAAAGCTCTTTAAATAACATTTTTTTTTTTTCATTTCAAAACAAAAATTTTGGTTCTATCCAAATTGAGTTTTCGTAAGCGTAGCTGGGTTTGGAACTTCTTTTCTAATTCCGAAGGTGGAAAGGAAGTCAAGTGAACAATATGTACGTTTATGTTAACAAAGTAATAAGTGGTAATTTTCCATAGGTTATCCTCTCCAGGACCACAGATGTAGCCAATAGTGAATGTGCCAAACCAAGCCCGGCAAAAAATGTCAAGCGTAGAAGAAAATACGAAGATGGTGAAACTATCTCAAACGAGCACCAAGGGACCATTTCTCGTGCAATAGCACGATTAGTTGCAACAAATATGTCACCCATTTCTTTTGTTGCAATGCCTGGATTCCATGATTATGAAGGTGATGGAGCCCTCATATAAGATTCCATGCGAACAGAGCATCCATTCCCGTCTTCAATTGCTTTATAACGACGTTAACGATCAAGTTCAATCAATGAACTACTGTCGGATGTATCTAGTGTGGCGATCACTGTAGATTAATGGACTTCTCGAACCCAAAAATGCTTACATATCAGTCGAAGCGCAATATATAAACAGCAACAATCGTGTATGTCACGTTACTCTTTGCAACGAAGAGCTACCTGGTAAAATTCTGTTTGTTTACACGTTTATTCGTTTACTTATGTACATACATATATAAAAATTGCTCCATATTCATAAGTACGTACATATATATTTACAGCTAGACCAACGGCAGAAAATATAAGGGCATCTATCGAAGCGGTTCTCGCTGACTGGGGATTAACTGAGAAAACACAAGCAATAACACACGACAGTGCAAATGTGATGAACGCAGCTGCAGCTCAACTATTAAGTGTTCCTAATAGTGTAAAATGTAGCGCACATCTTCTCCAGTTCGTCGTTAAAGATGCAATGTCTTCAGTTCCAAAACATGAAGAAATTAGCAATAAGGGACGAAATTTGGTAAGGTATTTCCACAGATAAACTGTACCTTGCCCGATTTCGGAAAAGGGGGCGTGGCACCACCCATACTAACTAAAAATAAAAACAAGTAAGAAAGTCTAAGTTCGGGCGGAGCCGAACATTACATACCCGGCGCAAGTATTAAATATATATTTTTTCACCTTTCCGAAAGCTACTGCTACATGCTAAGCCGGCGTGTATCAATTTTTAGTAAATTAGCGTCCTTAAATTTCGAAATATTGAAGCTTCCAACATTTCTGAAATTTACCGTTATATGAAAATCGGCCGTAATTTTAGTCCGATTTCAATAATTTTCAATGGTTTGCTTTTATGTGGCAAGGGCAATAACCATACCGAGTTTGGTATAAATTGGTAGAACGGTTACAGAGATATATATATGTGATCATAAGTGGCCGGTGCCACGCCCATTTTCCAAAATTTTATAATAAACGTATTTCTTGGTAAAGAATTGTTGCAAGCATCAATTTTGAATAAATTAGCTTTAATATTTACTGATTTATCGAAGATTTCGTATGTCTCTAAATTACCGTTATATGGGATGTGGGCGTGATTATTGTCCGATTTTAAAAATTTTCGGCCATTTCGTATGATATACCAAGGCCAACAACTGTGCTAAGTGTGGAAGAAATTGGTGCAGCGGTTACCAAGATATACACATGTGGCCACGCCCATTTTCCAAAAATTTATAATATTCTTATTTCTCATCTAAAACTTATTATAAATATCAATTTTGAGTGAATAATCTTCAGTAGTTACTAAAATATCGCAGTTTTCGTATTTCTGAAAATTACCGTTATATGGGAGGTAGGCGTGGTTATTGTCCGATTTTGCCCATGTTCAATACCATCTGTCCTACGCTAGAAAGAAGTGCACGTACTAAGTTTCGTTAAGATATCTCAATTTTTACTCGAGCTATCGTGTGCACAGGCGGACGGACGGACGGACGGACAGACAGTCACCGCTTAATCGATTTCTCTTTTCATTTGTCTATATCTATCTCGATTAGTTTTGCCTGTTACAAACAACCCTTATGTGAACAAAGTTATAATACCCTTGTGCACAAGTGCGCTCGGGTATAAAAATTGTTGCTATGATGTGCTGTGTTTATTGTTTCTTCGGATAAATTAAGTCAAATATAAACATGTCTGCTAGTTTTTCAGTAGGGATTTTGTAGAGCCAATGGAATGAAAGTCACCACAACACAACATGTCTGTCATTTCATCGTATTATAGAATAGGTGGTGTACATTGATATTCGCTCTTTCTATTTTGGACTTTGGAGAATCAACACGATGCAGAATTTACGTGGAAATGAACAGCTTTTTGGTGGTGCTTTGGTATTATTGACAGGTGACTTTCGACAAATATTGCCCGTGATTCCACGATCAACACCGGCAGATGAGATCAATGCATGCTTGAAGTCTTCCCCTCTGTGGCGATATGTGCAAAAATTGACATTACACATAAACATGCGTGTTCAGTTGCACAATAATCAATCTGAAGATCGGTTCTCGAAGCAATTGTTAGAGATCGGAAATGGCAAAGCTCGAATCGATAATACAAATGGCTTGATTACATTGCCGAAGAATTTTTGTACAATTCTCCAATTAAAAGAAAAATTGATTGAACCCGTGTTTCCAAATATTGCTCAAAATTACCTGGATCACGATTGGTTGAGAGAACGCGCAATACTGGCACCAAAAAATGTGCATGTCAATTCAATCAATTATCAAATTCTAGAAAAATTGCCAGGTGTAGAGACAACATATAAATCTGTTGATAGCGCAATGAATCAAGATGACGCAGTGAATTATCCAGTTGAATTTTTGAATTCATTGGAACCGCCTGGTATGCCACCACATTGTTCGAATTTAAAGGTCGGCTCATCAATTATTTTACTACGGAATTTAAATGCTCCAAAACTGTGTAATGCCACAAGACTGGCAGTAAAAAAATTGATGGCGAATTTAGTTGAAGCAACAATACTGACTGGCAAAGGGAAAGGTGAAATTGTGCTCATACCGCGCATTCCACAGATAACAACAGACATGACGTTTGAATTCAAGCGTTTGCAATTCCCAGTGGGTCTAGCATTTGCCATGTCCGTCAACAAGGCGCAAGGACAAACTCTTCAAGTATGCGGATTGAATTTGTAGGAGCCGAGCTTTTCGCACGGGCAGCTATACGTGGCCTGTTCAAGAGTTGGCATTAAAAATTGTTTATTTATTCATACCCAAGATGGAAAAACAAAAAATGTTGTATATCCAAATGTGTTGGATTAAGATTTAAAATAAAGAATCAAAAATTTTGAAATAAAACAAATGATCAATCTTCATATAGAAAAATTCCAGAATTTTTCATTCATTTTTCAATATTTGGTGTAGAGAAGCACACCGGGGTACCGCTAGTACAAATATATATATTACAATGTATTCACTTAGAATTTTGCATATTTTGCTATAAGTCACGTAATCATCTCCATTATAGTTCATGCAGTACCACATCATTTTTGCAAGTATAATAAATATTCAAAGTCTATCAACCGCAAAACTTATGAAATATT
>NW_023467895.1:0-6289 GCF_013731165.1 Rhagoletis pomonella | reverse complement strand
GGATGCATGAGTGTGGCTTTTTTGGAAGCAAATATTCTATGTCAGTAAAATACAATTTAAGCTGAACTTTTAAATGTAAAATAATTTGGGCACTGTTTTGTAATAGGTACGTAACAGCGCGGTAAGATGCCGCTTGAATTAGTGCCTGGCGACCTTATTCACAGGTGCATTACCTCATACCAGCACTCAAAGAATCAGGTACTAACAAAAATAAGTAGGTAGTGAAGTTCATGTATCTATTTACTGTAGAAACTGCTTTTGTATGTATGCCATTGCCAGCAAAATAAACCAGCAACTGCCTACATTCACCATGTAAATATACCTACTACAATTCACCAAGGAAAGGCCAACATAGTTCCATATAGAAGCTCATAGCTCACACACATAGCACAAAGCTCGATTTGGTGTTTAATGCATGTCCTCCCCGGCAGAACTGCTTCCACCATGATTCAATAATACAAGGTTAGATAATTATTGACAGCTGCGGTTTGACACTCCCTTACAAAAGGTTGCATTTACGGAGGACAGAGAAAGGGCAAGAATGCAATCCCTTGTTTCGAAAATGGTAGTAGAAAAGTACGCAAAGTAGGCAATTAGTAGTGAAATTCCTTTCGTAAATTCTAATGTATTTGCAGGAAATCTGGCATTTTAAACGAAATGTTGAACGTAATATTGATATATCTACGTGAATTACGTAATTTATATGCTATTTAGCCGCATAAAAACTGCAAAATGACTCAAAATTTAAATAAGACTACTATGAGACTGATGTAAACATCCAATGCATATGTTTTCATCAGTTAAATATGCTTCATATGCATATACAAATAAAGATATTGCACAAAAGCTTCTACTTTTATTTCACACCAAAGCTACACTGTTTCCATGTAAAATTGCAAAGAAGCAACACGGTGCCACTGCTAAGGGAGCGGCGCGAGAGAGACAACTGTCAGTTTATCGAACCTTGTATTATTGAATCATGTGCTTCCACTTTTTCGCCAGGTTTGCGTCCGTAGGAAACGAAAAAAAAACTTATATACGCTTTCCTTTTGTTTTCACTATTACACTTTGCCACGGCACACTTCATTTTGCTTTTTAATGTCTAAATAATTGTTTAAAACCACGCAGAAATATTACCGCACAAATATTAAAATTGTTATTTGGTTTTTTCGTATGCTCACATTCAACAATTGCACCAAGATGACGTCACGCACACAGCTCATTCTGTCAAAATCACAAAGAGCGGATTAGCGGTACCGCGATTGGCGCAATCTCTATTTCTCTCAATCGTGATCAGCATCGCGACATTTTTCGCTAGTTTACTGTGCGTGCCTAACTGCCGTCCCTAAATTGGAGCGCTAAGCGTTGCGTTATCCATTGTCAACGAGTGACATCGCGCGCTATACCCAAATCAACGCGTCGTCAATTTTGACGTTTTCTCATGTCCTCTCGTTTTTATTCTCGTTTCCTTTTTCACTTCTTTGTCCGTTCTCTTTCTCTTCGTCTTCTGCATCCAACTTCAGCACGTAACGCCCTGTCAAAAATGAAAATTCCATTTGCTCGGCGTTAGCGCCGCGTTATTGTGGGATGCTTCATACAAATTGTATGGGCATGAGGATTTTTGACAGTTGCTTGGCGCTTGACGCGCCAATTTAGGGATGGCAGTAAGTACATATAAACAATCGTACATTTATATACAAGTACATACAGCACATATTTACCCGTATCGGTGCATTTTCGGTTTTTTCCTATTGCACGCACCTTTTGTTCGTGTTGGCGCTCAGCTGGTGACGTTGCATTTTTTGCCTAGTCGCCTGTGTATTTACATTCATACACACCTACATACCTACAAGTGCATAAACATATTAGCACAAGTGACCCAGTAGGAAATTTTTGCATTGACCCTGTAGGAACTTTCTATATTTACATCATTAGTATTTGCTGTGAACGAGCATTCGAAAATTTCTTTAGAGATTTTGAAAACGGAGTTGATAGACATTTGGTCTAAAACTAAAGATGCATGCGAAAAATGCTTACAAACTCTGAAAGATGAAGATGAGGTAGAAGCCATAAAGGCCAAACAAAATTCAACTTTTAAAGATTATCATTCGTGTTTGTCGCGCATTAGCGAAGGCATTCAGAAGTACAGCATGACGGCTGCTACTGCTTCTTATGTGCCCCCTGCCCAAGTATCCAAGCGCTCCAATAATTTGAACCTAGCGCCATGTGACACAGAAATATTCCATGGTGACTATGTATTGTGGCCATCCTTCCATGATATCTTCACACCGATTTACATTAATAATGCGTATCTGAGTAACATCGAAAAACTCTTCCTCCTTCGACATAAAACAAGCGGCGAAGCACGGGACATCGTTAGCAAACCCCCATTATCAAATGAGGGATTCGACATCGCATGGTCAAATTTAAAGGCAGCGTACGAAAATAAACGGATTTTGGTCAACAAGCAATTGAAGCTGCCTTTTTCGCTTCCGTTCATTCGGACCGAAAGTGCACCCGCGTTAAAGGAGCTCCAGCGAGGCATAAACGGATGTCTATCAGCGTTAGCAACGTATAACGTCAACGTTGGGAATTGGGATCCGATCCTAATCTTCCTGTGTTCAAACCGACTCCTTGAAACAACACTTTCTCTGTGGGAACAAACTCTACTATATAAATCTGCTATACCGGAATGGAGTCAGATGGATGCATTCCTAAATCAACGCTTCAGAACTTTGGAATCGATAGTGGATGTGAAATGGTCAGCTTCATCTTATTCAACCAACCAACATCAAAAAGCATTCTCACATCAACCCAACCCGGCGGGTCAAAAGAAGGTGTCTCTGGCGACAAATATTTCTCAGTCTTACTGCATAATGTGTCCGAAACAACATCCTTTGCGTTTATGTACAAAATTCTTGTCACTTTCGATCAATGATAGGTTCACTGCAATTAAAAAACACAACTGCTGTCTAAACTGTCTTTCAAAAGGCCATTCGATAAAAGACTGTAAAAGTCAATTCTCGTGCACTAAGTGCAAAAGTAGACATCATACTCTACTTCACAGAGTGTCTTCTAACACTCAACCCCCAAAAGAAACTGCAGGTGGAACTGCTGCACAGGCATTCCATACAAATATACAGTCCGCTTCTTCTAGGAATATGTTGTCGACAGCTGAGGAAAATTTGAAATCGTCAGGCTTATCCTTAGCTCTACTTGGAACCGCCATGGTTCACATCTGCCACTTGGGCTCAACTTATATAGCTCGCGCTTTAATTGATTCAGCTTCAGAAGCCTCGTTTATTTCTGAACGACTTCGAAAACTTTTAAAACTACCGTATTCCAAGACAAATGCGGTTATTTCGGGATTGAATCCAAAGGTTTCTAACAACGCATCGAAAATTTGTTCGTTTGTTTTAGACTCACCCCGTGATCCAAATCATTTAATAGAAGCTACTGCGTTTGTATTACCACAAATCATTGGTAACTTACCCTCGACCTCAATAGATGAATCCATTCTAGTACAACTGCCTAAAGTACCAGATTCGAAGTTTTTGCAAAGCGGTCCTATCGATGTTTTGATCGGAGGAGATTTGTACCCCAAGGTTATGTTAGATGGGGTAAAACGTAGGTTTCAATACAACCTTCTGTCTCAAGAGACGGTGTTCGGGTGGATTGTTACTGGGGCATCTTCCACTGTACACGTCTCTTGCTTTGCCACAAAAGTCTCAATGGGAGAGGACATTTCGTTAGATAGTCAACTACGCAAGTTCTGGGAGTTAGAGCAAGTCCCAAAAAATAACCTTCAATCAGACGAGGATATGTTTTGTGAAGAGCTGTACTTGAAAACAACTACTAGGAATTCGGAAGGAAGATACGTGGTTTCGCTACCGTTTAAAAAACTTTTATCCAACGGATGTTAAGCTAGGATGATCGCGTCCCATTGCATTTCGGCAATTTATTCGTAACGAAGCAAGGTTAACGAAAAATCCATCTATAAAGGACAAGGTTGTTCAAGAATATTTGGATCTAGGGCACATGGAGAAAGTAGAGGCTCCAAGTTTTGAACATTCTCGTAGTCATTTCTACCTTCCTCATCTTGAAACCGGAAAGTACTTCCACGAAATTAAGGGTAGTTTTCAACGCGTCAAGCAATTCTTCGCATGGAGTTTGTCTTAACGACATTTTACATGTAAGCCCAACCCTTCAAGCTGAATTGACCTTGCTACTGATACGATGGCGGATGTATAAATACGTGTTTAATAGTGACATCCAAAAAATGTACAGGCAAATTTTAGTCAACCCGTCTCATAGGCCCTATCAAAGGATTCTTTTTAGAAAGGATCCACATAGTAGTATACAAGATTTTCAGTTAAGGACGGTAACGTTTGGAGTTAATTGTGCGCCATACTTGGCAATTAGGAGTTTTCGGCAGTTAGCTCAGGATTCTCATGATTCACATCCACTAGTGGCTCAGATTTTACGAAATTCTATGTATGTAGATGACGTTTTAGCGGGATTTCACGATGTATCCACAGCTTTACAGGCACGAGACCAGCTGATAGAAGCACTTGATAGTGCAGGATTTTCTTTGAGGAAATGGTCTTCAAATACAAAGGAGATCCTCATGAGTATTTAATAAAGAGAGAATTTTTAACTTTAGATGAGACAAGCACAACAAAAGCACTAGGGATTAGATGGAATGCTAGATTAGACCATCTTTAGCGTTCAGACCCTCCCTTCAAAGGATAGCTACACTAAACGAGAAGTGTTGTCAACGATAGCGAAACTTTTTGACCCAGCTGGTTGGCTAGCTCCGGTGGTGGTCATAGCTAAAATAGTGATGCAACAAATTTGGTCAGATGGTACTCTCTGGGATCAGCCTATAAGTTCTCAAACACTTTTGAAATGGAAAACCTTTGTAGAAAGTTATAGGTATATCGATGTCATAAAAATTCCGCGTTGGGTGAATTTCACCATTGAGTCACCATTCGAAGTCCATGCCTTTTGCGACGCGTCGGAAAAGGCATACGCGGGGGTGATATATTTGCGGGTAGAAAACCACGGTACAGTGTCACACCTTTTATTAGCAAAAACTAAAGTTGCACCAATAAAAACTATTTCGCTTCCTCGTTTGGAGTTGTGTGGGGCGGTTCTAGTTGTCGATATCCTTAGGTCTCTTCTAAATGAACTTCTTTCTAGGTGGAAAACATATTTTCCTGGACAGACTCAACCATCGTTCTCTCGTTGCTCAAAAAGCGGCCCTGCTCCTAGACCACCTGTCGCAAATCGAGTAGCAAAGATATAGGAATTAGTCGGATTTAGGTATTGGAATCACGTGGACTCGTAGGATAATCCAGCAGATCTTGGCAGCAGAGGAGCATACCCTCAGGACTTATGCGCAAGTGAGTTGTGGGGGTACGGCCCTTCCTGGTTAGGTAAAGATGCAGGGCAATTGCCATCAATGGATGACGACCTGGACGATATCACGATAGAAGCAAGGAAAATAAAGGCGCACGCTTCGCTTGTGTCAAACCATGAGGATCCCTTAGAAAGATTTTCATCTTTTCCGCGCGCACTGCGTGTTTTAGCTTACGTCTTCCGGTTTTACAACAGGACTAACCGGCACACTCGAAGATTCCACTCATATCCATCGCTAGCGGTTTCGGGAGAGGAAATCTCGAAAATTCGTAATCGGCTTATAATTCTGGCACAGATGAAGCATTTTTTGGAAGAACAGAGATGTCTGACTTCAAAAACTCCAATTTCGGCGAAAAGCAAAATTTTAACCTTGAATCCCTTCTTAGACTGTCAGGGTGTAATGAGAGTCAATGGTCGACTCGCAAATTCGCTTATTTTATCTTATAATGAAAAACATCCCATTCTTCTACTTTATAGTTGTTCGTTCTCAAGGTTGTTAGTTCACTTGATCCATAACATTTCTCTTCATGGAGGAAATCAATTGATGCTGCGGCTGCTTCGCCAATAGTATTGGATTCCAAAGGCAAAGAATCTCATAAAGACTGTCATTCATAACTGCAGAACTTGCGTCATTCATAAAAAGCGGAATCAATCCCAAATCATGGCTGCCCTTCCTGAAGAGCGAACGACCCTTTCCAGGCCTTTTCAAAATACTGGAGTCGATTTTGCCGGCCCATTTGATATTAAGAGTTTCACTGGTAGAGCATGTAAAATCACCAAATGTTATGTTTGCATATTTGTATGTTTTTCCACACGGGCAATTCACCTGGAAGGTACAAGCGATCTGTCCACAGAGACCTTTCTTGGC
>NW_023467894.1:0-6289 GCF_013731165.1 Rhagoletis pomonella | reverse complement strand
TTTTTATACCCTTTCGGGTATAAAGGTGAACAATTAGTCTCTTCATAGGACATGCTCGAACAAAAGCGATCAGTTCATTCCATATAAAGAGATCAAAAGTGGTATTAGTCGCATGCTCTTTTGCGATTGCTCCCGGAGTCATCCCGGATTAGTCCCATTTTTTGCAGGGTAGCAATAAAGAAATCTATATAATTAAAACAAATACACATGCAATTTTTTGAACAAGTCATGTCTATCATGAGTTTCATGTTCACGGTTTGGCAGCCAATTAATTATTTTACATACCAGATAAATTAGGAACAATAGCATTTTCATATATACATAAGCATTGCAATATTTTTTTCCAATTTTAATATGGTTTTCCGTTTATTTACCTGGAATTGTATCTTAAAATTTGTAGGGTATAGCGCCGGGTAAGATACTACGTACATACGTAGAGTAAAACCTCTCAAAAGAAACGCAGTCATTCAGTTTATACAACATCGCTAAAATTAAGTAATTTTTTATTGCAATCAGGAAATAAAATGAGAACACTTTTTTATTTATCTTTACGCTAACGCTTTACGGCTTCACATAAACATATTTGTATATGTACATTAGAGTGGTCCTTAAAATAAAATGAAGAATTTGTTTCGGTCTCATCCCATCAATCGGTAATACCACGATCACATATATCACATATAAATTTTAGTTTCGATTGGAGTCGGTTAAGGCGTGTCGCACAGGGGGCAAATTTCAGATTCCTCTATTAAGACTCAAAAAACTAAAATTTATTTTTTTTTCATCTAATACCCAAAATCGATACTACGATAGTCGAAGATATCACATATAAAACTTTTGACATCATCAATAATTTGTCAGGAAACGATGCATTGCTCTCATGCCACGGAGGATATGTTTCCACGTTTTTCATTCTGCGATCAAGTGGTAAGGAGTTTTCTTTCACAAAACTTACACATTTTGTGATGGCGGAGTGTATTCTGGGCTGCCTGTTCCGACTTGCTGCATTCCTGAAAGTAGTGGCCTATAATTGATTATTGTTTTAGAAATATTTCCCCAGTACTCGGTGAAGAACTAAAGTTGTTGTCTGAACTTGAGGTTGAAAATTGATTTACAAAAGCTGTTGCTATGTCCAGTGGATCGGTTAAAGACCCAGTTGGCATCTTAATGCAGTTTATCCCTGAGTTAGTTGG
This sequence comes from Rhagoletis pomonella, assembly GCF_013731165.1. Lineage (NCBI taxonomy): Eukaryota > Metazoa > Arthropoda > Insecta > Diptera > Tephritidae > Rhagoletis > Rhagoletis pomonella. The sequence goes on along the minus strand of NW_023467894.1, from coordinate 5,096 downwards.
TGTGCTGGCTAATATTTTTAGATCCGACCAGATTTGTTTTGACTGGAAGAGGGGTTAATTCTTTGTAAAAATTTTTCTATACATTCTCTTTTTGCCTGCTTCATAGAGCGTCGCAAAGCCCAATTGGCTTTTTTGAATACTATCAGGTTATACATCGAGCGAGAACGTTTAAACTCGTACCACGCAGCTTGTTTTTTGCGCGGATGACCGCAAGGTCTTTATTCCACCAAGGAACGTTTTTCCGTGGCTTGTGCGAGGCCGTAAGGGGGATGGAAGCATTGGCAGCTATCCTGACGATTCTCGTAAGCCGAGCGGCTTCCTGATTAACATTTTGCGATATGGGTCTTTATGTACAGTTATTTTCGCAGAAATATTGAAATTTTTCCAATCAGCGAGGTCAGTCTTGAAAGTGCGTTTAGCTTTGTAGTTACTATGAGTATAACCTAAATTCAAAGTAATAGTGATGGGATAGTGATCCCTACCATGAAGATTGTCGAGAACGTTCCAAGTGCACTTTGTAGAAATGGCAGCTGTACATAGGGTGAAATCGATGTTGGAAAAGGTGTTATGGGTGGAAAAATGGGTTGCCGAGCCATTGTTGAGACAAATCAGGTTGGAAGCTAGAATTACATCTTCAACTTGTTTTCCCCTGTGATTCGTTGAGCCAGACCCCAAATTGGGCTCCACGCGTTAAGGTCAGCAGCGAGAATTACTGGAGACGAAGTTTGGTTTAGAATCTGAGTTAAATCAGTTGAAGAGAAATTTTGGTTTGGTGGAATGTATAAGAAAACTAAATTGATTTTGTGAATAAGACTGATTTCTATTGATAGAACAGAAAGACTGGATTGAATGGGTATTATTCACGATTGAGAGAATACAAAGGTTGCGCCGATCTCGGACCGCTATTCCTCTCTTAACGAATTTGACAGAATCGTTGTTTGCATGACGTCATACTGGTGCAACTTGTTTACGTTTTCCTTGCAACATTTTTTCTTCTTCTTCCATTCTTGCTCACGTTTTGGCATTTCTCTCTCGCAATTGCACCAGTGTGACGTCACACAAAAGTTATTCTCAAAAATCCTCTCTGATCGGCGCAATCTTGTATTCTATCATTCTTGGATATTATTTTATATGGAGTATTTCTCTTAATGAGTATGGCAACGCCCTGTTTGTTTGTGTTGTTGTGAGGGAGATTCTGAAATAAACCGATGTATTGTTTTGGGGTATAAGCGCTTGCATTATATGCTAAATGAGCTTCGTTTAAGAGAATTACGGATGGTGAATACGAGTTAATTAAAAGTTGAAGGTAGTCGAAGTTATTTATAAAGCCATTCATGTTCCACTGCAATATTGTGAACATTATAAAGAGATATTAAAGAGAAGATAAAAAGAGTGATAAGAGAATATGCAAAGACTATACCGTCAACTGGAATGAGTAGTCAGCTAAGCTGAGTATCAACAGTTGAAATATAGCTTCTAGCAACTTATTAACCGACTTCCAAAAAAGAGGAGGTTATCGGTTCGTCGGAATATTTTTATTTTTTTTTTTTTTTTTTTATGTATGTTACCGCATAACTTTGGACCACGTCAACCCATGTCGAAATGAAAATTTCATCGGAAAGGTAGTGTCTCAGAGGTGGTCCCATACTAATCTGGTTGAGATCCGATCAGTGGATCATGAGATATATATATATATATATTTTTTTTTTATATGGGAGTTGAAGTCGGTTTTTTTTTGCTAAAAATTACTTGTTTTCTTATTTGTTTTTGATTAGGCTCAATAATTGCGTGATCGGTTTCCCTTTGAGTAACTAGGTTTTCGCGGGAGTCTATGAAAGAATTGTTGTTGAGTTCTTGGATCAAGGTTGAAACGATAGAGGATGGAGAAGATATGAATGAAGTAGTCGAAGAAGAAATTGAAGTTTGGTAAGTTGAGACGTTGGTGCTGTTGTTGGCAGTTGTGTTTAGATTTTGGAGATGACTGGTGTTTTATTTGAGAGAGTATGATCAGAGTTAGGCTGTGGATCTTAAAGAGAAGATTTGAGTGCATTTGAAAAAGTTTGTGTTAGTGGAGGTGGAGATTGGTTTTCTTTGAATTTTTTTATTGCTTCACGCATGCTGCATTTGCTTAAGGTTTTGATTTTAAGTATCTCTTTCCCTTGTTGGAATGATGGACAGACATAAGAAGAGGAAGGGTGGTCGGCAAGGCAATTTGCGCACATTACTCTTTTGCAGCTTTCTGAACCGTGCAGTGGAAGGCTGCAAGAACGCATATCGGAGCACTTTTGCAGTATTTAGCTGTGTGGTCTAGCTTCTGGCATGTTTTGCAGCGCATCGGGTTGGAAATATAAGGACGGACAGAGGTCATTCTCCAAGCGATAGAAATATTTGTTGGTAGGCAATAGCTGTTAAACGTAAGCAAAATAACGCCAGTGTGTTTTTCAACACTTTCAACATTGCGTTTGAACTTGTAAACTGACGAGACATTGTATGAATTAAGGCCTTCAATTATTTCTTCCTCTGGAACATCGATAGGGAAAGGAGCATATATGGTGCCTTTAACAGCGTTTAGGTTCTGATTGCAGTTTGCGCTTACTTCTCCTATACCAGGAAGGTTTTTGATGCGAATAAACTTTTCAGCGATGTGCTTATTTTTAACAAGAAGGAGTAGGCTTCCATCTCTCAGTTCACTTATTTTGTTAATATATTTGCTAATGGCAAGGATAGCGTTATGCACACGGAAGCAGGAAGTTTTGGAAAGCGGAGTGTTGGAAGAATTTTCAGATTTTAACACTATAAACTTTGGGCCGTCTTGCTTTGTGGGGGAAGAGAAGGGAACACATCGAAAATCTTTTGAGGTTTTTTTCGTTTGGGTTGGGGACTATCGGAAAGCGGAGCAAACCTATTGTCCCCGAGGTTTCTCGCCCCAGGGGGCATTTTTTAATCACAATCTCACTTTCACGTTATGTACACGTTTTTCACACGAGATTTAACACAATCAACTTGAAAATAAATTAAGTGGAAAGAGATACTGAAAGAAATTCAGCAGAAATGAAAACTCAGAAAATGGTACCGAAAAGAGAAACGAATAACACAACTGATCGTCGCGGGTGTTAGTCGATGACTGTGATATCAAATATTATCTGAAACATGTCAACTATAGTTAAATTATTTTCTTCTTATTTTCTACAGTATAGTTTAAGGAAGTTCCAAGGTTATGTAAAAACTTTAAGAAAATCCTAAAGTATTTTGTTTGAATTGAAAATTCAGTACAAATCAGTACAAATTTTGAAAAATCAGGACATTAGCGTACTGATTGAAGAAATGAATAAAATCAGTACAAGAGTTGAAAAATCAGTACTGTTCTGATAAAATCAGTACGTCTGGCAACCGTAACGACTACTGTATATGCATTTAATTTAATCTTTAGATAGTTGGAAACCATATTGATAAATTTGACCGGATCAAAGTTTACAGAAATAATCCTCATATTATACTCATCATGAAATGATCCACTGAAACTACATACATATATATTTAAATTAACTCTTAAGATACATAGTTGGCAACCCTTTTCAAAAATTTGATTATTTGATATTCATAAAGGAATAATTTATTCAAATTGCATACATATGCATAATATAGTTTATTTAACTTTTTTGGCAGGTGGCAACCCTATTTAAAATTATTACCGTTTGATAAAAGTGCACTGAAATGGCTTTGCTTCGATAAAACCTTTGCAAAATTTTACGCACTTAAATATTTCACTTTATTCACTTTATTTTCATACAGATGGGTATTTTTGCCGAAAGCGGTAAAGGTGGCTTTCACAATTATGTTTCAATATTTAAATTTGATGTAGTATGAGGGGAGATATGAAGCGATGACATGATACATATGTTTGTATGTATGTATATAGATATGTATACAGACATACATACATACACATATGTAATGTATGCATTTACACCTATGTAAATATGTATAAATGTATATAAAAAACTTATAGAAATATACATAAACATATTTTAGTTGCATGAGACATATAATATTTCTTATATCTCAACTATCCTCTCAATGAAAACTTCCTAAAATACTTGAAAACTTCACATGAAGGAAACTTTTACTTGCGGAAGTTCCACAACGTAGTACTCCTCTTTTGTGTTCCTCTCTTTTTCGGAACATATTTTTGTCGAGTACTTTATTTAGTTACTCGACGCTTAGCAACGATACTTCTCTTCAGTATCCGCGCTCTCAGTGAGAGGAAGAGAAGGAAGCGTACTCGCTGTAAAGCGAAATGTCTTCCGATGCAGGTCTCTAGTACATATGTACTTCTACAATCACAAAAATTGTCATAGACTGTCTTTCTTTGATTTCGAATGGAAAACATTGCGATCATATTTTACTACCCTGCAAAAAATTGTCCGACTATTCTCTAAAGAGAGTATTCCGAGATTACTCTCAATCGGGTACAATTGGGCATTAATTAGTCGTAACTAGTCTCATACGGGTGCTAATGGAGGTCAATTAGTCTCGACTCATCCCTTATGGGTATAATTGGAGATCAATTAGTCCCCAACTCATGTCTAACGGGTACTATTAACGATTTAATGGTATGTAGGCACTTAGTCAATGAAATTTCATGTGCGACGTTGGCACACAGAGAGAGTATTCGCCTAACAAAACTGAGCAACCCGGTTCGAATCTCAGCTGGCGCAAATTTTTATTTTTATTTTTTAAAAGTGACTAGTCGCTTTTTATACCCTTTCGGGTATAAAGGTGAACAATTAGTCTCTTCATAGGACATGCTCGAACAAAAGCGATCAGTTCATTCCATATAAAGAGATCAAAAGTGGTATTAGTCGCATGCTCTTTTGCGATTGCTCCCGGAGTCATCCCGGATTAGTCCCATTTTTTGCAGGGTAGCAATAAAGAAATCTATATAATTAAAACAAATACACATGCAATTTTTTGAACAAGTCATGTCTATCATGAGTTTCATGTTCACGGTTTGGCAGCCAATTAATTATTTTACATACCAGATAAATTAGGAACAATAGCATTTTCATATATACATAAGCATTGCAATATTTTTT
>NW_023467893.1:0-6292 GCF_013731165.1 Rhagoletis pomonella | reverse complement strand
GGAGAAAATCGAAAAAATCGTCATCTGCAATGCGTTTGGTATGTTTGTAAATATCGCTATGAAATAAATTATATGCCGCCAGGAAGCGACTAAATTTAATACTAAGGGCCGAGAAAAAGGTACTAATATCTTTTTATTTCTTTTTATTTGCACTAGGAGTCTAAGATGGAAGTACGCCGCTATCATAAGGTCAATTCTTACCTACGGCACCCTAATATGATGGCCAGATTTAGGCAAACGAAACAATGTCAGTAAACTAAATAGCATACCTTGGGGATAACTGAGGCACTGAACTCCCGACCTACATATAGTCAGTCCTCAATATGATGCCCGTTGATCTATGCCTAAAGGGAACCCCGATGTACTCAGCAGTACGACCCAGAGAGTCTCGGCTGTAGGGATCGTGGACCTTGGGCATAGCTCAATCTTCGGCCTTACTTCGATAGCAAATAAAACCACGGACTATATGGTATCAAACCTTGATTTTGGATTGAGTGTACAGGTAATGGGCTCAGGATGGCCATTGACCGGTGTATGGATAGGGGTATATTCCGAGGAATTTGGTGTCAAACGGTTCCTTCGGCTGCCAAACCATGCTAAGTAGTGAAGAAAAAAATAAAAAAACAAGTAATTTTTAGGAAAAAAAAGCGGCTTAAAAAAAAAATATATATATATATATATATTTTATGATCCAATGATCGGATCTAAATCAGAAATATCGAAATCGGTTGACGTGGTCCAAAGTTATGCGGTAACATACATTAAAAAAAAATATATATATTCCGACGAACCGATAACCTCCTCCTTTTTTGGAAGTCGGTTAAAAAAGTTTGACACACATATTTTAAAATTCCATATGCATAACGTGTCTGTAATTAAATTAGTTCGATTTTTCCAACAGGTGGCAACCCTATTCAAAATATATTCAAGCTAAAACATTTGTAGTGCTGACGAAGAAATACTTATGGCGTTTTCGTTTCTACAAAAAATGTTGTCTTCTCATTACCCTCTTCTTAGTATTTGTGCGTAGAGGGAAAAGTAAAGGTAACATTAAAAAAAAAAAATGGTGAGAACAAAATTGAAAACAAAGACTAAAATAAAAATAATGAAAAATATATACATAAGAATAAGGGTAGCTGAAAGGGTAAGAAAATTTATTGAAATTATCGAAACTAATCAAATCATCGAAGTTTAAAGAGTTATCGTAACGTATCGAATTATTGAAATTGATCAAAATTCATTGACCTCTCGATATTTATAGACACAGGAAATTAGTTTTCAAAATTTATGGATAGTTATCGAGCTATGAAAACGTATGAGATTATCGAAATTATCAAGTTAGTGAAATTTATCACGTTATCGGTATTTATTGAATTATCATTATTTATGGAGTTAAGGAAATTTATCGAGTTATCATAATGCATTAAGTTTTTTCAACTTATCGAGTTATCGATATTTATTGGTTTGTGAAATTTTTTCGATTTTTCGAACCGAAGTTTTTGGAATTTTCAAGATATATCGAGCTATCGGAATTTCAAGGTTATATGTGTACATACATAAGTTTATCGAGCTATTACTATTTGTCAAATCTTATCGTGTTAAAATAGTGTAACGAGTTATCGAAGTTTTTCGATAGCTTTCGAAAAATATGGAGCTATCAAACTCATCCCAGCTATCGAAATTTATGGCGAAAAAGTTTATCGAGTTGTCAATTTATAACGAGATATATACATTTTTGAGTTATCGGAATACCTCGAAACTCAAAGTTACCGAAATTTATAGACAATTATCGAAAATAGTCGAGCTATCGCATTTCGTTGAGTTATCGGACTTTAGTGTTTTTGAAATTCATTAAGTTATCGATATTTTTCAAATTATCAAATTTATCGACAAACTAGAATGTATCGGATCAACTCAGAGTCCTGCCAAGGTACTCCAAAGACCTTCAAGAGCAAGAGATTTTCCGGTAAGTAATTTTTTACCTTACAGGTTTAACGACGAGCTAAGTCAGAAGACCTCTCCAATGGTCTTAAAAAACTAGAACAACGGTCGAATTTTAGCAGCAACTGGCACTCCTAGTAATAATAATTCTTGTAACTTCTAAAGTAATTTGAAATAATTTTTTAACAGCCTGTAACACTTTTCAAAAAAAAAAAATGCAACAGCCCAAGCCCTTTAATTTGACCACAGGTTTTTGAAAATCGAATGACCTAGATGTACTTTATTGATACAAGATCAAGCTGGTCTTACCAGCACGAACGTTTAGGTCGCCCAAAAGCGATCGTCGATAAAACTCATCTCGACCATAAACGCAACCGTGTGACCAATTCAAAGGAGTGGTTGAGCGATGTTTAGCTGCAAGTCGAACCAGGTTTTGGACCATTTCGTAACCGCTGACAAAACATGGATTCACCACAAAACAACAGAGACAAAGGAAAAATCGAGAAGTCCACCAAAGTAGACCTCAGTGAGTCTGTCGGCCAATAAGATCGTGGCCGTAGTTTTTAGGTTTGCATTCACATCGATAACTTTGAAAATGGCAAAATGTTCACTAGCAAATATTATTCAGAGATTTTCGCCAGATTCGAGGCTAATTTGAAGCCAAAACGACCACATTTGGCTAAGAAAATGGATGTTTCATCAAGAAAATACAGGGCTATACACGTGCGTATTCACCATCAATTGCGCTACGAACTTTCTACCTCATCCACAATATTCATCAGATTTAGCCTCCAGCGAATATTTCCTGTTTCCAAACCCAAACAAGTGGCTTGGGCGGTAAAGAGATTTGGGGCGAATGAAGCGGACATCACTGAAACTAAAGCTTAGTTTGAGGACCTTGAAAACTATATTATTTAGATGGAATTAAAAAATTAGGAAAATTGTTAGACTAAATCTACCGTGCTAAGAAAAGTCAATGTTGACTAATAAAACGCTTTTTTGCCAAAAAATTTATATTTTATTCAAAAATTGCTGACTGTTAAAATTTCTCACGTATGAAAGTTATCGAAAAACGAATTGTAGTTTTGAATTCGGCGTCCTCAAATTCACTGATAAACAAACATTTAAATCCGTCCTACAGTTCTATTTTGGCCCACATAATTTTGTGTTTGCTCACAGTGCTTCTCACTCTGCGAGGCTTCGAGCTTCACAGGATATTGTCTTGCTTATACTTTTCTTTGGCTTAGTTATACCAACTAGTTGCTTTGGCTTTGTTTTAAATTTACTTTGCATTTTTCTGCCGTAAGCCTTTTTTCTGTTCTACAAGCCGAAAGCATTCCTTTCCTCATAATCTCGGTAGCAGTGAACTTGGCTAATTATAAGTTGAAATGCTCGGAAGTTTTTTGTTAGATTCAACGAGCTTAATTGCCATTGTTTGTGTGTGAATTAAGCAGAACTTTGCTGGAGTTTTTCCTAGCGTAAATGTAGGTAATAGCTTAGTTATTGTTACTCAATTCGATTTAGAGAAATTTATTATTAAACAAAATTGCTTTGATTGGCATGTTTATGCAAAAAACCTTTTTAAAATTAACATCTTGCACTTAGATTAGATTAGGTAAAGTTACGTAAGATAGGTAGCTCTAGTTAAAAAGAGTACACTCAGAGGCCCAGAGCTGTCTCTACATGTCTTTAAATCATCCTGATTTTCTGGTGAATCCTAGTAGACCTTCTAGTAGGATTATCCATTAGCTGCCTAAGCTCTCGAAGCCTTTAATGAACTTGTACTAGGCGTGTTCCTCGATAACAACAATTTTCTCTTAGATGTAGTCGTTAACGTTCTAATTAAATAGATTGGTGCTGGAAGGCTGACATCTCAGAAAACTCTAAATTTTATACGATTTAGTACAAAGCGCCTTTTGCGTTTTAGAAATAAATGTCAATCCTTAAAAACTTGTCTTCATTATTTTTTCAGCTCTAGCTTCCTTAGTTGGAGAATTTCCTGTCGCATATGGTCGCATTCCTTCGATAAGCCTACAATAAGGAATAAACAAAATACTAATGTATTAAGGGGTGCCGAGCATGATGATCGCAGAGCTTCTAACCTCATTGACTACGAGAGCCCCAGAGATATTGCTGCTGGGAAACTGCAGGAAAGTTTTTGTACAATGAGATTCAAAGCGTTGATAAAGCGGAGTAGTACGAAGTATGGGCCCTCCAGACCTTTGGTCTGAAAAATTATTTACACACAAAGATTCCCACTATTATCGATCGGGAAGAGAACGTACTTAGTATAGCATCTGTACCCTTATTCGACCATTTACAGCGATTGCTTCAAATTAGAACCCTCAACCCCTAAGATTGAAAAAAAGTAAGTGCGCCTGTGCACTGGAGAAGTGGAGAAGTGAAAATTGCGTTGCATACCTAGTTTGGCTCATAATCAATCTACATATACGGTATTTCGGTACATCAAGCACGTGACAGTCGTACGTTTCAATGAAATACAAACAAGGAAAACCATTCGTTTTCTTTTACTTCTTTGGACCCTTGTGTAGCATTAGCTGCATATTTGACCGAAAAAAAAACAATCGAACCGCAAGATCCTTAGATATGCGCAGATAAACAGAGTGACGTTATGTGACAAAAATGGAAGTTGATTTTTTCCTTTTCTTACAAAATCGCAATCTCTGTGAATTGTGGACGGCTCTTTTCGGGAAATTGGTTTTAATATGATTTGTAGTAATTCGTGTTCTTTTTAGAGTTTTTTGAATTAATGCAACTTGTTTCAATTTTCTTTTACAACCCTAAACCTGGAACCTTACGTGACATGACATAAGTGATCTGACATAAATTTCCATCGTGATATTTTGGCTAAATTAATTTTTAACGCAAATAAAACATGACTTTTATGTCGAATATACTTTATTGTTTGACTTCAGCGTCAATTCAGGGTCAATTTTACTAAAATCTATGAATTATTATGTCTCAACTACATACGCAAAATTCGAACCAAATCGTACCATAAATACGGTTTTAAAAATATCTTCACCCTGGCGCTACCTAGAAAGACAATTTTTCGCAAACAATTTTCTGCTTACTTAACCAGCAGACAAATTGGCGCAAAAATACGTTCGATATATGACTTTTATTTTTTTCGCGGTAGACCTTCAGATGGAAATACCTATATGTATGTATTTCATTGATTTGAAATTGCGAATAAAATGACAGGCTAGTTAACTCTTTTTTCTATCTTTATCCCTAGCTAAATTTACCGTGGTCTTCATCTTAAGTTTTATCTTTAATATCTTTGCCTTTATCATATTCTTCATCAACATATTCACCTAGATGATGTTTGGTGAGGTGAGGTGATTTTATGTCATGGGACGTCATTAGCATTCTCGGGACTACTGCAAGATTTCCGGAACTAGATCGGGATTTTCGACTATCGATAAATATATCAATATTAATATCCATTATATCGCTAAAAATGTCGATAAATATATTGCTAACAATATCGATTATTATAACGATAATAATATCGATAATTTTATAGAGAAATATACCGTTAAAGCGTCGATTATTATTTCTATAACACTATCGATAAATATATTTATCTCAATGTCGATAACAGTTAAGATAAATATATTGATCACAAAGTTAGATATTTTATAGACAGCAACATCGATAAATATATCAAAAACAATAGCGATAAAAATGCTGATAAATACAGATATCGATAACATAATCGATTATTATGTCGATAACAATATCGATAAATATAAGGATAAATAGTCCCCAAAATCTCTAAATAGTCCCAAGAATCCCGAAATAGTTTTAAAAATCCAGGTTTGCCGGCCTATTGACACTGGGAAATTTCGTTACAAAAAAATAACACTAATAGCAATTCTAAGCACCTTGGTAAGCAATTCAGCTATGAAGTTTTGTATAAATTCTGGTGTTGCATATTTCACGGGGCAAAATTTTGTTACCTGCTTATGAGATGGCAAAAAAATTACCAGTGCGCAGAATGCGAAAAAGATTAAAAAATTACCAAGAACTTTATTACCGATGCAGAATACGCCTGTTAGAGAATCCCGAAAATTCTAAAATCCCGAAATAGTTCCCAAATTGAGGTGAAATGAGTTGAGGTGTGGTGAGAGTGGGTGTGATGAATTCAGATGTGGTGAGTCAAAGTGTGATGAATTCAGGTGTGGTGAGTTTGAGAGTGGTGAGCTCAGTTAAGGTGAGTTAAGGTGTGATGAATTTAGGTGTGGTGAGTCTCTGTGTCTCTATCTATATCCTGTTCTTTAGAATCACTTTTAACCCTTCTTCCTCTATCTTCATCTTAATTTTT
>NW_023467892.1:0-6293 GCF_013731165.1 Rhagoletis pomonella | reverse complement strand
TTTTTTTTTCTCTCTTCTCTCTCTGTACAATAAAAATAATGCAAAGGATTTCGACCGAAGAGGAGTCTGATAAAAAATATCATAAAGAAATCAATAGACTTTTTCAAAAGTGTGTAGACACACTTATTGAAGGTACAGAACAGATCCTCGAGAGTCGCAAATCCGAAAAAATCGGACCTAAACCGATTAATATTGAAGAGTATAGGAAAAGAAACAAACTAAATAAAACAGAAGATATCCCAGAAATTCCTGCCCCACAAATTGTACATAGAAGAAAAAGGGCAGGAAGAAAAGTAAAAAGCCGAGTAGAATTAGCAAAGTTATATCAACAACTTAACTTTGCTAATAGCTCAGATAAAAGATTAAAATTACAAGAGGAAATTAAAAATGTTAAAACACAAATAAAGAATAAAAATTTTTTAAACAATAAATTTTTAAAGTAAATTTGAACGCTTATGTTAAAATTCATATACTTTTAATAACCTTTTTCTCATGGATAGTGCATTGCCCGATGATCTTGACTACGAGGCAATAAACAAAATTGTAGATGATCTAGAGTGTGAAAACTCAGAAACTCGTAGATCAAGATCACGAATTAGGGGAAGTAATAGATCCCATTTAAATCACTTAAAACAATTTTGGTTACGTATAGGTATGGGTAGGGAACCCACTATGGAAGACTTAGTATATCCTTCCACATTGGCAGAAGAAGTAAATAGATTAATAAGGAAAACATTCCCTGAAGAATATTAAAATTTGTACATTAAATGACGAGTTTATGAATAAATAAAAATAAAATATTAAAATCGAAATTTTATTTTCTTTCAAACATGACTTGGTGGAAAATTGCACTAAACGGAATATTAATAGGAATAACAGGTTATGAGGTAGGAAAAGAAACCTCAGGTGAAAAAACCTATGAAACTAAAGTAGTCAAATATGAACCACATTCTATTGTAGAAAACGCGGAAGAAGTTTCCGATAAGTGGTTGACTGCTTTTGCATGTGTAGCTACATGTTTAATTGTTGCAATTGCAATTTTGATAAAAAATTATATTAAAAATAAATTGAGACAATTAAACAATGTGCAACAACGCGTGTAACTTTCCCAATAGAAATGAATCAGTGGAAAGACATCCATGACACATTATTGGAAGAAAAAATTAAAGCTAATAAATCGTATAAGTGCATAAACCAAAGTGCTCCAATATCACCAGAAACCATAACAAAGCATCTGAATATAATTTTAGAAGCTCTAAATGGCATAAGGCAGGTGATCGAATCCGTAAATAACATACTCACCGAAGAACATCAAAGAGAAGCTTACCAATTTTTTCTCCGCCGTACGAGATAAACTTGTATCTTCTCTAGCTAGACACAATCTAGAATTTGATGTACCAAATACAACAAAAGAAGAAATTCAAATAGATTTTGTACTACTTCTGTCTGAACGTGTTCCTAGCCGAACCAACTCACCTTCATTAACTCAAGCCACACCGGTGGAAGAACTTAAAATAGAAATACCGATAATACACGTCACAATGCCACAAACCGTAGTAGAATTTATCAAAACTGCTTCGTCAGTACTACCAGAGTTTGATGGTAAACCAGAAAATCTGCATAGCTTCCTAGATGCACTTGATATACTCGAGCAAATCAAGGATACACACGAGGCATTGGCCATTACCATGATAAAAACAAAGCTGAAAGGTACAGCAAGAAATTTTATCAGTAATGAGACCACAATCGCTCAAATAAGAACCAAATTACATACCGCAATAAAGGGAGAATCAGTGGAGGTTTTGACCGCTAAACTACTGAACATCCAACAGCGTAGCAAAACGGCTAACCAATACACAGCAGAGATTGAAAAAATCACAAGGTCGTTAGAAGGAGCATATATCTCTGATGGATTAAACCCAGACTTGGCCACAAGATATTCAACACAGGCAGCAGTTAAAGCCATGTGTAAAAACTGCTCTAATGACAAGGTTAAAATGATTATGCAAGCAGGTACGTTCACAACGATGAACGACGCAATATCGAAATTCACTAATAGTTGTACCGAAATCACTGGCAGCTCAAATACGATCTTAAATGTACGACAGCAAGGTCAGTACAGGAGTAATTTCCGTGGAGGTTACCGTAGTAACAACTATGGAAATTACCAAAATCGGAGATTCAGACCACAACCGAGATATAACAATAACTCGCGGTCGTACAACAACAATAATAACCGGAGAGGATCACAAGCCCAAAACGGCAATAGATCCTACAACCAGAACCGTAATGTGCGCGCCATAACCGCAACGGAAAACCAGGAAACTCCACCTCAAAATTAACAAAAAGAAAAAATATGCGTACTTAATCTAAATTTAAACAGCTATATATCTACAAGAACATCATTAAACAATTCATACTCAAATTTTTTAATTGATACTGGAGCCGATATCTCCATAATTAAAAAACAGCAAATAAATAATAAAGAAAAAAATAAATACTGAACAAATCACAGATTTGAAAGGCATTGGTCAGGGAATAACTAGCACTTTAGGCACAATCAAAGCAGATCTAAAAGGCGATGACCTTCTAATTTATCATAAATTTCATGTTGTAGAAGACAACTTTCCTATTCCATGTGATGGAATAATAGGCCTAGATTTCATAAAGAAATACAATTGTATTCTAGATTATGGAAAAACAGAGGATAAACTAATCCTTAGACCATATGATTTCCCTCAAACAATAACAATGAATCTAACAAACTGTCTGTCCGTCAACACAATCACAATTCCAGCTAGATCGGAAGTTATTAGACAAATTAAAATAAATACAAACAACAAAAACATTTTCATACCACACCAACAACTATCCGATGGCATTTATATCGCAAATACCATTACAAATAACGAGCAATCTTTCGTTAGAATTATTAACACAACACATAACAACACAACTATTCAAAATTATAAAATTAATACTGAAAATTTAGATGATTATACACTAATTAAATCAACCACACACAGTAAAAGTTGCACAGATACAGAAAAATTAAAAAGATTAACCAAAAATTTTCCGAATTTTGTTAAAGCTCAATTAACACCACTTTGCACAGAATTCATAGATATATTTGCACTAGAAACAGAACCAATCACTTCTAATAATTTGTATAAACAAAAATTATATATGAAGGATGACACCCCCGTTTACATTAAAAATTATAGATTACCCCAAACACAAAAAGGAGAAATAACTAAACAAATAAATAAGCTAATCAAAGATGATATCATAGAACCTTCAATTTCGGAATATAATAGTCCAGTCTTATTAGTTCCTAAAAAATCACTTCCGGGAAACACAGAAAAAAGATGGAGATTGGTTGTTGACTACAGGCAAGTAAATAAAAAATTAGCAGCAGATAAATTTCCCCTTCCAAGAATTGATGACATTCTAGATCAACTTGGAAGAGCAAAATATTTTTTCATGCCTAGACCTTATGTCAGGTTTTCATCAAATAGAATTACACCCAGACTCTAGGGACATTACTTCATTCACTGCTGAAAATGGCACATATAGATTCAAAAGATTACCATATGGATTGAAAGTAGCCCCAAATTCATTCCAACGAATGATGACATTAGCATTCGCTGGCCTTAAACCATCCCAAGCATTTCTCTACATGGATGATTTAGTTGTATTAGGTTGTTCAGAAAACCACATGCTAAAAAATTTAAGAGACGTGTTCTCTACTTGCAGAAAATACAACTTAAAATTACATCCAGATAAATGTTTATTTTTCAGCCAAGAGGTAACATATTTAGGACATAAATGCACAAACAAGGGAATATTACCCGACCCAAGCAAATTTGAAACAGTTCAAAATTACCCAACACCAAAAAACAGCTGACGAAGTTAAAAGATTTGTAGCCTTCTGTAATTATTACAGAAGATTTGTACCAAATTTTGCAGAACATTCAAGAAAGTTAACTAGGCTTTGCAGAAAGAATGTTACTTTTGAATGGACAGAAGAATGCCAAAAAGCCTTTGTCTATTTAAAAGAAGCATTAATTAGTCCAACACTTTTGCAATACCCAGACTTCGGTAAAAAATTTTGCATAACGACAGATGCTAGTGGGTATGCTTGTGGAGCAGTCCTTAGCCAAGAACATGATGGCAAACAGTTACCAATTGCCTACGCATCCAGGTCATTCACAAAAGGTGAAATAAATAAAGCAACAATAGAAAAAGAATTGGCAGCAATCCATTGGGCCATAACCTTCTTCAGACCATACGTCTATGGTAGAAAATTCTTAGTAAAAACCGACCATCGCCCATTAACATACCTATTTTCAATGAAAAGTCCTTCATCTAAGCTGACACGAGTAAGATTGGATTTAGAAGAGTACGATTTTGAGGTGGAGTATATAGCTGGTAAAGAAAATCATATCGCGGATGCATTATCCCGCATAACCATTACAAATTTAAAAGATATGTCAGTGGAAGCAAACAAAATATTTAAAATAACAACAAGATCAGCAGCTAAAAAGACCAATAATAAAACTGAAGTCAAAGAAAGTCACAAAGAGAACCCCAAAATTTACGAAGCGCTAAATAAATTTGAAGTAAAAAGACATGTCGAGCTCGTTTTCAATCCTCCGAAATTATATTTCAAAAAAGGAAAGAAAATTTGTAGCAATTTTGATACAAGCAACCTAATTGTTGAGGATAAGATTGACTTAGGACAATTCTTTACCAGGCTCGAAAGAGAAGCCGGCAATTTAGGACTTGTACAAGTACAGTTGTCCTTAGGGGACAAATTGTTTAAAAAGAATTATACTGCAGTAGGCAAATTTATGGAAATGGGAAATAAAGTTCTCAAAAAGTTAACAATCGCTCTAACCCCAGAGGTTATATGTGTGACAAATCCCGGGAAAATTAAAGAAATTCTGCACAAATATCATGACGATCCTATTAGTGGTGGCCACCCAGGAATAAATCGCATGACAGATAAAATCAAGCAGAAATATAGCTGGCTGAATATGAAAAATGACATACGAAAATATGTAAAGAACTGCATCCACTGCAAGAAAAATAAAATTAATAAACATATCAAAGAACCAATGACAATAACAGAAACACCTCCGAAGGCTTTTGATATTGTACAAATCGACACAGTCGGCCCATTGCCAAAGTCGATAAATGGAAACGAATATGCAGTTACCATTATATGCGATCTAACCAAATATTTGGTAGCGATTCCAGTTCCAAGCAAACATGCAACAACTGTCGCTAAAGCCATATTCGAGCATTTCATCCTGATTTATGGCCAAATGAAAACAATTTTAACAGACATGGGCACAGAATACAAAAATAGCCTGTTCAAAGAACTGTGTAAATTGTTAAAAATTGAGCATAAAACTTCTACACCGTACCATCACCAGACTTTGGGTACTGTAGAACGCAGTCACCGGACATTCAACGAATATATGCGTGCATACATATCCAGTGACAAAGACGATTGGGATGAATACCTCAGGTATTTCGCTTATTGTTACAATACAACGCCATCAACAACACATAATTATTGTCCTTTCGAACTAATATTCGCAAAACAACCACCAAATTATGAATTTTTGGAAGAAAATGAAATTAGCCCGGTATACAACCATGAGGCGTATGACAAAGAAGTAAAATACAAACTTCAAATAGCACAGCAAAGAGCAAGCAAATTAATTCAAGAAGCTAAAGAAAAGCAAAAATCCAATTATGACAAAAATAGCTATAGTAAGGAAATTAAAATAGGAGATTTAGTATTAGTTAAAGAAGAGGCCTCCCATAAGTTAGAGAATAGATATACAGGACACTATAAAGTTAAAACCATTGATAAAAATAACAACTATACTTTAATTCCACATAGCATAGGAGATAGCAATAAAAACAAAAAGGAAATCGTAATTCATAAAAATAGGCTTAAACCAATTTAAAACCTTTAAAAATAAGCATGCCACTTTATCCATAATAATAATTTAGAAAAAAGAAATAATAATACACATAAGCATTCCAATTTACTCAACCTTATATACGGCACAAGCCAAAAGAAAACAAAATCAAATATCACATAAAATATACAAACAAACAAAAAAAAACAAAAGGAAAACACGTAACAAAACAATGGTAACAAGATCCTAAAATGATTAAAATTTTGTCAACCCAAACAAACATCAAGCGGTTCACTGAATCAGTAAAATAGATATATATAGTTGACTACAAATATATATATATCTATTTTTTTT
>NW_023467891.1:0-6294 GCF_013731165.1 Rhagoletis pomonella | reverse complement strand
GATTGAATAATATTTTAAATGAAGATTATTAAAAATAAATAAATAAATATAATTTGCAAGCAATATCGTTTTGAATTTCGTTGCTAATTAGTTGCACGCATCTGTATATATGAGTAAATCCAACGAGCTAAATATTACAGTTATTTTACATCATGAATTATCGTTAGTTTTGCATAAAGAGCAATATATACAATATTAAAAAAAACACTCCTGAGATTTTCTCATATACAAACGGAGAAGGGATTTTCTCGTGATTCCACAAATTTGGTGGGTGGACTGAAAGGAAACTGTTCGATTGTACTTTACTCCGTGAGAATAACATCACAGCGAAACCTTAACCTCGTAGCTCTTTGGAGAACGAGAAGGTAAATTTATCTTTCACTTGCGATGCCGGAAATGCTTTCCAAAATTAGAGAATTTAATAACCTTTATTCACAGAATCAGCTAAAGGTAAAGCTATATATATCAAATTATCTTCAAAATGTTTTCGCTTAATATATGGCTATGCAGTTATGCACATAAATAATAACATTTAAATATGCAAAATAAATGAAAATAAATATGGAGTAAAAAGTTTCTGCTTTACGGTTTTAAATGCATAAATTACACCCAGAGATTAGGTATGCATATTTTAAATGGACACAGGATTTACATATACATGTGCATGCCCGCTGGCAAGCAAGTCATGAGTAAGTCAGTTATGGTTACTCGCAAATTCCATAGCTTACTCAAATAATGACGTAGCAAATTTACATGTACTTGCATATGTATGCACATATATATATCTATATTCATATAGTAGTTATGAAAGCCACCGGATGCCCAAGTGTTGATGTTAAACTGCATGTAAAAGCTGCATAATGGTAGCCTTACTTAGGTTGGTCGCACATGATTTTTACATTATGATTTGTTGTAAATTTTATACACTCATACGCAACTCCACTCTATCTGTCGTTGTGTGTCATAGGGTGATAAAATGCATATATTTTACTCAGCTACGAGCATAGTTAAAAAAGTAGATTTTATAGCATACTTACATACATACATACGTACATATTATGCTTATTTTTAGAAATTGGACTGCCAAAAATATTTTTAGATTTTTTTAGTTTTAACCGACTTCCAAAAAAATAGGAGGTTATCAGTTCGTCGGAATATTTTGGTTTTGTTTTTTTTTTAAACTTATGCATGCAGAAATTAATGATTTCATTCTTCAATAACACTGCTGGCAGACTAAAATACACATAAAAACGCCGAAAAACATAAACTTATATGTTGGTCGTAGATTATGGCCCTGTTTCTCAAGATCAGGTCATTTTCACAAGTTATTTGCATTTTAAGTTTGCAATGTGAATAAAAAAAAAAACAGAGAAAATATTTAAAACAAAAATTTTTTTTTGTAAATTCTTTGGATTTGTGTTACAGCCCCTTCCTTTCCGAAAACAATGAGCTATCAACGAAGAAGACTGAACAATAAATATAGCTGTAATGCAAATAGTTAATAATTTCTTTTTTTAATTTCATTAATTCGTACTTTTGTAGCTCATACATGGCGTATGAGTAACATTCTTTTTTCCTAATCATCCATATTTTCAATATCTATTAGTGTCCGACAGAAGCTGGAATTTCGGCCGAAGTCGAATGGAAGCCTAATATTAGGCACTATTCAATATTCGGCCGAACACCGAAGCCGAAGCCGAATATTAAGGTTATAATATACGAGTATCAATCGAAGGGGCTTGAAGTTATTTTTCTGAACCATATTCAGCGGGGTTGCCACATGTTTAAGACGTCAAATTTCACTTAATCCATCAGTTAATTAACATATGTATCGCAATGTCCGACGAAGGATTAAGCTTGAAAATACTTTTGAACAAGGCCGTCACCTGTTTGAAAGGTCTATTCAATTAAAGACTTTAGCCTGTAGATAAAGTTTTATTTTTTTTTAATAAAGAACTTTTTTCACCGGTATAGGGTGTTTCGAAATTTGATGCAATTAAAAACCTGCCCTATGTGAGGCTTATATCCACTCGGAAATGGGTGCACGGATTTCGATGAAATATGACACTCGAATCGCTTATAACTCTGACTAACATTTGGAATATTATTTAAGTTTTTGAAATTCAATTTTGGGCATCTTACAGCCAATTTGTCGAAAGCAATTTAAGTGAAAAATGATTTTGATTCTTTGAATTTTATATGAAAATTGACAGAAAATAAAGAAATCATTTTCCATTTAAATTGCTGGTGAAGCGGGCTGTTAGCGACATGCGGGTTCACTAAGGAACACCTTACAAACATACATTTTCCACACCCGTCAAAAATTCTTGGTATTGTGAAGCGTGCTTTTTCAAGCTTGTTTGTTTTTTGACGCTTCACCTCCCAGGGAAAGCTTATTCTGGCACATATTGCAAATTGCATTTAGTTTTTTTTTCTGCAGAAAAACCAAATAGCAATCGTATCACTTTTATATAGAGTTCTTACATTTTCAAAAGTGCTATGTAGAGATGCGAAACAACACCAACAGATTTTGACGAAATTTTCCCTAGTATACTTTGTATCGATAGGAGAGTGACCTTTTTATTTAGAATTTGAATTGAGTTGCCACCTGTCTAAAACACTACAAGATACGCACCGTTCGTTGGAATGCAAAAGGTGAGGTGTCAAATCGAAAGGATTGGCCTCCAGAAAAGCACTATTGTTTTATTTTTGGAAAAGGGTTACCACCTGCTAAAAAAATTACTATATTAAAACATAATAAGTGTAGGCATCAGTTCTGCACCCTCCCTGTCAAACGAAAAGACTTAGCGTCTACATGGGCAATAATGTATTATTTTACGGAGTAGGGTTGCCACCTATTAAAAAGTTAAAATATTTTCGCCGTTCGTTGGATTAAAAAATGAAAGGGGTTTGACCTTAGCATGCAAAAAAACTTTAAGTTTTTGAAACGGGTTGCCACCTATTTAAAAATTATTATCTTCTATACATAAAATAAGGGAAAGTCGAGATTTAGGCGAGATTTTTTTAATTTTCATCTGTATCGTTAGGGTTATCTTTGCTACTTTAAATTCCTATAGGGTTGCCACCTGTCTAAACAATTATGAGAGCATCGCTCGTTCGTTGGATTACAAGAAATAAGGTGTCAAATAAACGGGTTCGTCTTTTAGATGTTCAATAGTGTATTACTTTTTGAGTAGGCTTGCCACTTTTTACGGGATCTTCAACATTTATTGGACTAAAAACTGAGGTATTATTTTTCACGACATCCGTGAGACCAAGGTCTTGGAAAACTGGGTTAAAAGGTTGCGCTACTGCCATGACAGCCGAGGCAGCCACACTAATTATATCCTGTTTCATAAATAATAGGGATGTTTGCTTTTTCTAATTAATCAATCACACAAAATAACGATTTTTTTTTAATATTTGAAAAAAAAACAATATGTGGAGCACCGTGTATAAGTTTCATACAACTGCGACAGCCATTTCTAAAAGGAATAAAAAAGTGTTTTCAGTATATTTGCTACAATTTTATTTAGTTATTTTTCAGACTAAAAAAGCGTAAAATTGCGAGCAAACCAATGCGTAGTTGTATATGTGGTTTTATGTTTTCTGCACCACAAAAAAAAAATTTAGTTAAAAATAAAATCAACCAAAATATTTGACAATCATCAAATCAAATATGAATTTTACCACTGCCGTAAAATTTGTACACTTTTATTGCGCAGAATTTTGAATTATTTATAAAGAAACCAAAACCAATGCAAAATGAAACCACTAACAACTTGGACGTTTTCCGGCGACAAACTAAAAATACATAGATAAATAAAATACAACAAGACACCCAATAACAATAAAAAAGGTATGCAAAATAAATTTTTAACATCTCTAGCCTCGAATTTTTTAACCCTGATCTGAACTAGTGTGTGTGTATGGGCAAATTGCTTGATCGTGTTGGCGAAAATGCTCGTTCAACAACTCACACATGCCACTTTCACACTTCACTCTCTCCCATGTGTCTGTTCATTTATTTTTTTCGGCAGGCATACACATTATAATGTCATGACTCCTTTGTGTTTGCTTACATATTTAGACGAAGTGAAAATTTGCCAGCTGTCGGAGAAAATCGTATGAACACACTTGCTTGCCTTAGTGAACATTTTTCCAGAGAATACAAAAGTATGAATCAGTGATGGAAAAGTAGGCACAATAATGCCATTTTTGGTATTTTCATTCACAAAGGCACTTTTGGCACAATTCATTCAGTTTTCAACAAAATCAACAAAATGCAAAACCGCGTATTAGAGGTTGTATAAATTGTTTTATAGAGAGTAAAAAAACACTTATTTTTCAAAACGGTTCTCTTTTTTTTAATGGCATTGCATTTCTGGCTAGTATATTTTAGAACGAATGGATAAGGATTGAGCCAAGAGCTTGTGTGAGTAAATCAATTTTTTGGCAGCAAATGGCAGTTAAGCGGTTTTGCAGAATAACGATACAAGCTTTTGTACTTTAAGCGACCATATTTAGCTGCTAGAAAGTGCAGGTTTTGATGAAATTTTCTTTTTTTCGGGCCAACTAGGAATTTCATTTTCTTCGAGTAATGAATTTCCATTTTATCTCGACCAAGACAAATTCTTGTACATTCGCTTTGAATAGAGAGAGCCTGATTCATTACCTTTCCAATGGTATCCCATTTTTTGTAAATAGAGCAAGAAATATTGAACTTAAAACGGAATTCTGTTGACCCAACTTGACTTTTTTATCAATATTTTCCACCCCCATAATACAAAAAAAAAATATATGTTTATTTTGAAGTCCATGTCTGTCAGTTTATAATTTCTTGTTAGGGGGAAATTCTAAATATCAATTTTGGGCATTTTAGCTTTTGTAGTCAGTTAAATATTTAAGTTTTTGCCTTTTTAAAAATTGCAGTTACATAACAGGGTGGCGTAAAAGTAACTCCAAACAACCAATTTTTTGTAAAAACCTGCGCCTATCTTAAAGCATACCTTGTGCAAAATTTCCTTAGGCTGTCTTCAATAGTTTTCCCCTTTATTTGACCAGAAATATAAGCTATTAGCTTATTTTGTATGGGGAACTTAACCAACATAATTATATTGACTTATGAAAAGCTATATTTGCACCAAAGGCATTGCCATTCAGCATCAGAAAGTTTTCTGCTTCAGCCAATCAGAAATAGGCATAGAAAAAGTACAAAAAAATTAAAAATTTTCAAAAAATATCATAAAATTAACTTTCAAACGAGGGGTTGGGTTTTTTTTTTTGTATGAGCACCGACCCATTCTAATGTACAAAGAGGTATGAAACGAAACTTGATTATTGCGCCGAGTGCTATTCATATAAATTAAAAATAACTCATTCTAAGTGTTTTTATATGTAAATAGCTTGGTTATATACGAACTATAATGCCACTGCCTTCATATGTGTGGATGTATTATATACATATGTATGTATACATTTGCCTTGTTTCGCTTGTCAGTGTTAAATTATATCCATATAAAATAGAAGATACTTGAAGTACTCTTGAAATTTATGTGCTAAAAAATGTAATTTAATATATTGAAATAAAGCGCTCTTTCACATCTGAATAATAAATATTTGCCAAAGCAGTTGCATTTAATTACATTTTACGCAAGTTAGTTTAAACGCAATTTACCTGTTATAGCATTTTTTGTGTGTTTTGATATTTCTGGTTTAAGTGAATGATCGTTAGCTAATTGAACTAAAAATAATTTGTGTATATATAGAGATAGTAAAACAGTTTTAGAGAATTTTTTCAAGCTTTTCTTTGATGCAATTTACTCTCATCGTAAAGTAATTATAGAAGTAGTCATGTAATGAATTTTTAGTTGACCATTTCTCGGATTTGCCCAAATACAAATGTACTCATTATTTGATTAGAATGATCTCCATATGTTCTCGTTCTCTTACATCTTCCATTTGCTCTTTAAAATACAAAGCGCCTTATCTTGCCGATTACCATCAGTCAAGGGTTATCGCGTGTCGCTGGTTTCAATGCCATTTTTATTTATTTATTTTATACCAAAAGGCCAGCGTAATGCTGCGAGCTGCAGCTGATTTGAAATCTGGATTGAGTGATTTCAGTTGCGAACGTTATTTCAGCGGACTTAGTGCGCACACGAAACTTTGTTTAATTTAATTAATAACTTACAACAACCATGCATATATTATCGCCGTTTTGCTTATGTGCTAGCACGCTCTTCTATCTCATCGCACTCAGTAGGCCCATTGTTGCATTACGTCTCACTACGC
>NW_023467890.1:0-6294 GCF_013731165.1 Rhagoletis pomonella | reverse complement strand
TGCTATTATTTTGACCGCAACTGTATCTCTTACTTTGTTTTTATGGTTTCGTCAATTATATGTTTACGTACATACGTATGTACATATTTTTGTATAAATTAAAAAGTGTTGCCATGAAATAAACGAAAATTATCATAATATTATAACTAATCTGAGTATTACTTCGTCGAAATGGATCACCTTTGTTAATACTATATCGTTCGTAGTTGGGCTTTTAAAGGAAATCCTTTATTACTCATTTGTGCCGTATGGTTGGAAAAAAAATCTGACAACACTAATTACTACAATAGTGTTCACAGGTAATCGTTTAATTTTTGAATTTTCAAATGTAATTACTAAAACTAGAAGTAAAATACGAACTTTGTGAATTGTAGAATCTTTGAATTAATAAAAATTACACTGTACAAACCAACTTTTTTTAAGAGATTGAGTCATAGGTAAAAAAGTAATTTCTCCGTTTTTCGTAGTTAGCCTCCGAAATCGAGATATGGGCCTTCGAAGTTCGTAATTGGGCCTTTGGTTAAAAATTAGTTTTAATTATTGCATGTAAAAAGCAATAAAAGTAAAAATACAGATGGGGCCCGCCTTTTTCTCTTATTTATATGGTATACAACTTTTTTTGTGAAAACTTATATTACAGGTGCTATAACTGGTCAATGGTCAGATCTTCGAAAAATTAAAAACATAATATTTCAGAAAATTTTTAACTGAAAGATTCTTATCGTTATGAAGGTGATTTAATCCCCTTTCTTGTGATATGCATATTTATATACTTCGGATATAAAAATTTGAGAAAAAACACATTCAAAGGAAAATATACCTTTTTTTGTATAAAAATAAATATATCTTAAACAAAAAAATTAAAAGTTTGCAAAAAAAAGTTATATACCATTTAAATAAGAGCAAAAGGGGGACTACGTCTATATTTTTAGGTTTCTGGTTATTTATATGCAATAATTAAATATAATTTTTTACCAAAGGTCCTATTTCGAACTTCGAAGGCCCATATCTCGATTTCGGAGGCTAACTTCAAAAAACGTAGAAATTACTCTTTTAGCTAAATATGACTCAATCTCTTAAAAAAATTGGTTTGGTCCAATACCCAGAAACAAATTTGATTTTGCCGTACAGTGTTATCATAGAAAAAAACGCCCAATGGATTTTGATATTTTTTTTTATATTCATTGAGGTACTCCGATATCATATTTTATATTTATAGAATATATTAAAAAAAACTCATCAATTAATATCTCGTACAAACTGGTCTACATTTGCAGCATCCCATTAATATAAAGAGGGTTAACAAACTCAATTTTATTTGAATGTAATATAACTAAATCATAAAAATATAAACGAGCACACACCTAAAAAACAGGAAAAAAAACATTCGCTAATAACCATTTACTTATTTGTGTTTGTTTTTTTTTTTTTTGCAAAGTTACTTAAAAGTATAAAAGCGATTATAATCTCAAAATGAATAAGATGGGAAAATATTTGAAACCGTTAAAATGACAAGTGTAAAGACAACAATTTTGATGGCAGCAAATTTAATTTTTGTGTGACATACTTTTTGGTGGCAAGTAATACATAATGTACCGTAGAATTATATGAAACACTGGATTGTTCAGACACACCAATTCTGTTCGCGTTCTCTCAAGCGTTCCATTAAAAGCAACGCGAGCAGTATGTGCGTATGCGCTGAGCACTTCCAAACAAACACAAAAAAAAAACATTTAAGGCCTGGAGCACGTTCTCCCCGCAATATTTATGTTGTATAGAGCCCATTTTCGCGTTGCGACCGCGTAAAAGACGCAGTCGAGATCAGATAAGGCTCAACAAGTAAAGATGAAATTTTTGAGCGAATGACAAAAAGGCGGGAATTAGTCAACGTACAGGTAAAAATGTACACACGATTTTCTGTACAATTATTCATACATATTCGTGTGTGTGTGTGTATGTATACGAGAGGAAAAAAATTCAAATCACTTATCAGCGCAATCTTCAATGTGATCTTCATTGAGGTGGCGGCTGCGGCTTAACGAACGAAAGCGCTATTTTTGCGCTCCATTTATTTCTGTACCTTCGCAAGCGAAAAGTGCGCGCGCGCGCGCGTACAAATTTTTGAGTGCCGTTGCAAATTAGAATCAAAAACGTAAATTAACCTTAGAACACGCTGTGTGGCAAATAGCAATCAAGGCAGCGCCGACAGCGGCAGCAGCAGCAGCAGGTGGGGCAGACTGTGCGTGCGCATTTATGTTTCTACGTTGTTTATGTACGTAAATGTAAGCGCGCATAAGAGCGGTTTCAAAGCATTCTCACCAGATGCCGGTTGTGATTACGCTCGCCGCCAAAGAGTCAGCAGGACAGTCAGTCCACCGCCCAGCAGATCGGTCGGCCTACTCGCTGAGCAGCTTGGGGCGCGCGCGCGCGCGCTGATGAAGCGTCTCAAATTTTTGACAACTTTATTTACATAGATGCGCGCAGATGTGTACATTTATACTGGCATATATCTACATATCTACATACATATGTATGTATGTACGCCTGCCTGTCAGCAGCTAAGTACTATAAAAGCGTGCGCATAGCCAGTATTTACATTAAACTGCTTCTGAGTAACAAAACAGACGCACATACTCCCACCGCGCGCACCAATAAACACAATCACACACACACGCTCGCACGAATTGCAACTTACCGCTAAAAGTTGTGAAAAGCTTTTGTGGCTTTTTTCTCTGAAAAGGATTAATTTGTCAAGCGTACGCAAAAAAAAAATGTGTCGCACAATATTTGCATTTATCACTTTCTGTTGCTTGGCTTTGACTTGCACGCAAGCGGCTGTTAATAGCAATTCACCGCGTCCAAACAATCAATACGCCGCCAGCTCACAGCAAAGCGATGCATCTGCTTCGGCATATTTTACAAATAACCAAAATCAATATTTGCATAATAATCATATTGGTAGTGGCAGTCTACAACAGCAGTGGCAGCAGCAGCAACAACAACAACAGCGACCCCAACAGGAGCCAGTAACAGAAAAGAATGTTTTGGATCGTTTCGACCATCGCTTCCCGGATGGCAGCTACGAGTTCAGATACGAATTGGCTGATGGTACTGCGCGCTATGAACGTGGCTACTTTCTTGTCTATGACAAAGTTAAAACGCTGGTTGTGGTTGGCTATTACTCCTACCGTCAGACCGATGGACGTTACATCACTGTCTTCTACAATGCCGATCAAAATGGTTACAGACAAAATCAATGTGAGTATAGTGAAATGTTTTTGAGAAATGCATTTTTATTTAAATTAGAATTTTTTAATTCATTCAATTCGGTTGCATAAGTTATTGCGTATGAAGTAGCAAATGTGAATTTCAAATTTGTGGCCCACATACAAGCATTTTGTGTGCAAAACAGGCCGCGTTCAGTCTCAAAGTAACATGCGAGAAAGTATTTAATTCAAGCTAGCTTATGACAGGTATGCGGACAGTTGTAATTTTATAGGTATCTTCCCTGGTATTTTCGATCTGTCTGGTTAACATTTGAGCATAAAATTTCGTTAATTCTGTTTTTTGAACGAGACCCCCTAATTCACCGCCTTGGACATACATTAGTTGTGTTCGTTTGGAAAAGCCAGTAAGAATTAGCAAGCAACAAAATTCAGAGAATAAGGTATCTTACTCTCCCAAAGAGCGAAACTTACAAAGTTAAGCGCGCACAAGATTGCGAAAATTCACTACCAGCTGGCATCCATATAGCATTTTGAGCATAGTAAAGTTTTTAAATTATTTCAAGTGGACAACAAAACAGATCCTAGACGTAAGTTTCTACTTATTCTGACTTTCTTCAACACGTGCTTCAATTTCTTTGTACTTAGTACCTAGTCACTGTCAGATTTCCTACTATGTATATCGACAGTGGCGTCGACTGCGTTCAGATTACGAATACAGCTTTTTCCAGCCGAGTACATATGTACATTTCCAATCACTGGAATTAATTAAATTAATTAGCTAAACAAATATTTACATACTTCTTTCATTAGCAAATCGC
This sequence comes from Rhagoletis pomonella, assembly GCF_013731165.1. NCBI lineage: Eukaryota > Metazoa > Arthropoda > Insecta > Diptera > Tephritidae > Rhagoletis > Rhagoletis pomonella. The sequence goes on along the minus strand of NW_023467890.1, from coordinate 2,249 downwards.
AAATCGCAATACTGCTCCCAAATTCTTTCTGGCAAAAATTTTCCCAGCACGGATGTGCAACTTCTGCAAATGAAATTTCAAAATTGCGCTCTCTCCTTGCAAGTTTTACAAGTTTTCTGTCCAAACGAACGCGATTTGGTAACAATTTGTATAAGCTTGTACAAGTTTTTTGCATAGCGAACAGAACTATTGCCGGACAAATTAATAGGGTCGCGACACTTTAACAAGTTTTGGCTATTTTTCTTTAACCTATTTAATGTTTACTATTTTTTTTTTAAATTGTAGCTCACTATCTAAGAAAACCCATGTAAATAACTCCAAATTTCAAACTTTGTACAAAAATTAGGAAAATTCGACAATTTTTAGAAGCAAAAAATTGGTTTGCATTTTTATAGGCCTCTAAATTTTAACTAAAGTGGAAGTCGAATCTCGTGGATCTATAATGATTTTTTTGCTGACGGTATCACCATTTTGTTCTATACACAGCATGTTCGACAATTTTTTCGTATGTAAATTTGTTCTACAAATTCTGATGGGAATTTTGATGAAACTTTGTCGGAGTTGTCCAATTTTTGTAAAAAGTTTGAAATTTGGAGTTACATGGTTTTTGTTAGATAGTGAGCTATACTTTTATAAAAAATAACATTAATAACACAAAATGAAAAATAGCCAAAACTTGTTAAAATGCGTTATCCTATTAACACTGTATAAGAGCAGAGACACACCTCACTGGTTCATCTCATTCCCATATAGTCTCCATGCCTTGTCTTCCACAATTTGCGAGCTAACCAAGGAAGATCTATCGGTGCTAAATCGAACAGAACGTTTTCAGCCTCCATGTGCCGCCGCGTCTCACCATACCCGTTAGGCCAACATTAACTGACCTCCAAATTCTACCGAATTTTTAATGATGTAATCCTTAGTTAGGGAAAGGTAAAATCCCCTATTGTTGCCTAGCGCGCTTTTGGCTCGCTCCGCCATGTTCATCCTCCAAATTCGTTTGGGGTCCAGAACAACTACAAAAAATTTCAATCTATGTAAGAGATCTATTTTGAAAACTTGAAAATTTTAAAATTAGGTAATTTTATGTTTTTTCTAAAGAGAACAGAGAAAACAATTTATGGCCCATTAGACATGATTTCGCTTGTAAACGAATGAAGTTGGCCGGATATCAGCATGGCTAGATCGTCGCCTGCTTGATTCCCTGATAATTTAGATTACCTAGAAGTCTGTTCAAGACCACAAGCCATAAAAGCGGTGAAAGCAGGCCTCCCCCTGAGTTGCATATACAGATTTGCTGTAAAAACCTAATTTGAAGGTAATTTCTCTGTTTCTTAACAGAGATACCGCCGGCCACGCTAGAATCACAAGCGGCTAATATGAGTTCCGTGGAACTTCTCAGTACTGTTTAAAACGAGCGTTTCAAGGTGTTATATCGTAGCCTTTAGAGAAATTTTTGAGATAGTTTCACTTCTTCATCCTTCACAACAGCTGCTACATAGAGAATGTGGTGTGATATTTAATCTTGCGGCATAAATTCCAATCGGGCAGTGTCCTGTGAAAACAACGACCAGAGTTGAGAGCAACGGCTTTGTAAGCCTAAGAAAATCCCTTGACCTTGCGGTTACAATCGTCCTGGTTTTAACCCTACCATAGCAAAGAGGAAACAGTCGGATACTTCAAGAATTTCATTAATAAAACTTATGAGAGCCGTTGGTGTATTATTGACGCCTGCAAAACAACCAAGTATTTCCTGGAAAGGCCTGACAAAATGGTAGCAAAATTCCTTCTCAGAAGTCCGGTCTTCATCAGACTTAGTTGGTACATTTTTGGGACGGAAGTATTGAGAATGGATGACCAACATTCTCTTCCCTCGACAAACTGCTAAGATTCATAAAGAAATCTGGTAAGTTTGCGGAGGAGCAATGAATTCCCATCCCACCCATCCTCCAAATCCTCTCTCTAGCCAACCCATACGCTATGCAAATATAGGAAATAATCAGACGCAACTAGTCGCCTCAATCAATTCACTGCCATTCTCTGGAATATCTAAAAGTTAATAAACCGATTTGTAAATGAATAGATTGTCAAAAAATCCCAATTTCCACAACCCTCGATATTTTGTTATTTAAAATAAGTAATTTTATCTGAAATTATTGAAAATGTAATTTTATCAGTAAGCATATATATATTTACATACGATTATAACAAATAATATTTTTGGGATAAAAGCACACGCTAACTTTTCT
>NW_023467889.1:0-6294 GCF_013731165.1 Rhagoletis pomonella | reverse complement strand
GCAAGATAAACCACAAAGTACAGTTGTGCTTCATCGAAAGCAAAGTATTTCATTGCATTTTATTTCAAAAGTTTTTTTTTTAGTGCACGTTTGTACGTGCTTTGAGAAATTCGCTTCTTTTCGAATACAATGTTTGCAAAAAAAAAGGAAAGATAACACCTAAAGCACATTTTTTTTTATGCTTCCACAGTGAAGAACAGCAAATTCGGTAAGCTTGAAACGAAAGCAAATTTCGTAAAAGCCAAACAAATGCTAAACATCAAACAAAGTAATCGCAGGGATAAAAAAAATTAAAAAAAAAACTTTGCAGCACTGACAGCAAGTCCATAACAAGAAACAGTCGCTTGCGGCTCGTGCCATTTGAAATATTGCTTTTGATTCTATTGTATGCCTTACAATAGCCACAGATGTGTATACCTATACACAATTCAACTTGGCTTTTTTCTACTATATATGTATGTATGTACATTAGACTGCATCACTCCCCATACAAAAAAAAAAAAAAACGGTACTGTTTTTCCATTGGAATTATAAAATCAATTATATTTTAAGACATCTGCCAAAATATTTCGGAAAAATATTAAGATTTAAGCGAGCTGGACCGATTTGAAAATGCCTCCAAAAGTGGAGTTTTTTATGAATAAAAATAGTTTTTAAAAATTATTTTTGAGAAAATCCCCTCAAGTGACAAAACGGTTTAAGCATAAAAAATTTACATGAAAATATCTTAAAAAAAAAAAATAAAAATTTTGAACGGAATCGTAATAATGAGGTTTTTGATGCTGTTTTTCAAGTTTTTTCATAGATTTTTCCGAAATATTTTGTTGAACGTCTTCAAATATAATAAATTTTGTAGTCCCGGCGGAAAAACCGCAACTTTTTTTCGGTGATGCAGTCTAATGTATCTACATACTTTGCCCTGTTGACTTCACAGTGCTTTGTTTTTAGCTTTCTCCTAACTTTTGTTGTGCTTTAACCCGCTTGCAGAGCGACGTGTTCACTGCATTTGCGTGTACTAATATATTTCCTATCCACTAAATATTTCCTTGGACATTTCGTTTGCCGAGCTGCGTCACGGCAAATGTCCAACGATTTGGTTGACAGTCGTCTGGCTCCGCACCAATTCAACAGGATTGGAGACAGCAAATGGCGCACTACAAACTGATGTTAGCACTACAACGGTATTTGGTCATAGCTTCCTCAACTACCAAAGAATATTGGTGGCATTTGATTTTATGCGATGCGATTTGGCGCAGCACAGGGTAGTAAATATACAAGTAGTTATTCGGGTGCATGTAACGGTACTTATGTATATGTATTTTTCACCTGCAATAATTCCTCGCTTGAGTAGTCACGATTGCGCTGTTTGCTGTTTATGCGCTGAAGGGCTCAACTGCGTGTTGATGTGGAGTTTCTTGGCGCTGCGCTTGTTTGTTTCTTGAAATCGTTGTTAATTTTTTTTTTGGTGTCATAAATTTTGCTGTCACCACCGTTTGGTCAACGATTGGCGATTGGGGACTGCGGACTTTTCAATTTGATTTATTATTGCAGTTATTGGTTAATTTGATATTCTATTTGTAATGTACCCAGAAGATAATTTAGGTAGGCCTTCTTAAGTGAAGCCATCGTAAGAGGCCCACCCAAGAAGGGCTGAAAAAAGTGCTTACATTTATATTATTTAGCATTACAAATGAATTTCAATAAACATTTTTAGTTGCAATAACGCATATTTGATATAAACCGTAAGCAAATACTTCAAAGATGTATAATTTTTATAAATTAAAGGAGCAACTTTAAAAGAACTCCTCCAAAAGGCCTTCTGAAGTACGTCCTATTAAAGCCCTTCAATTTGTGCCACTCCATTCAAAAAAGAAAGGAGAAAGGAACGTAGAATCGAAGGCCTCTTCACTCTCAGGAAGGCCTATCAGAAAGGCTTTTAACTCATGAAATTATCTACTGTGTAAGAAGTTTTGATGATCGCAATAAGAGTGAATGAGATGGTGGTATATATTTAGTTTCCTATTTTCAGCTGCATTTGATTTAGTAGCTAGATATTGTCTAAATACAATCATAATCAGGCAAAAGTAATAGAAAGGGTATGCACCTGGATGCGGTTATTGACCTCACTCTGGTTTATAACAACTTCTGGTGTTCTTCTATTCTATAAAATCAAAATATTTAAGCAAGCAATAAAATTATACTAAAATAATATGTTGTACTTCATACCTTTATACATTCCTGCTTTTCAACTAGGAGTCTTTTGCGACGCTGGAGAATAATATGGCTCTTATAAGATTTGATATACATATCTATATTATCACGCCAGAAGAAATACGAGCCCTGAGGTGAAACCTGGGGGAGCCATCAGTGACGTGGAGGCTAAGAAGAATTCGAGTAGCTAGAACCGATAGACTACTTGACCGGGGCCATATGCTTTGGCTCTACCCAGAGGAGGAGATAATAGAAATTCCGGAAGACTTTAACTGCGTTGTAGGAGATTTAGTCGGAAGTGGGCAAATAAACCTCCAAAAGAAGCATAATCTCTACCGACTGCTGCTCCAAATCTCATCTAAGAGAGCAGCTGGCATCGTAGTCAGCCAAGAACGCTGGGTGGTTGTACAAAACATATCACACACACACTCTTCTAAGGAAGCACAACTCAGATCCGGAAAGATATCTGCTTGTGCATCGTACAAACTCAACGTAAGTAATAAAAAAAACAGGTATAGCAGTTGTTTTCTAGTAGCGAATGTGATTATGAGAAAAATAAAATGGTTGCAATAATCGGAGATGCAACCTACGAATTGATTTATGCCAAAAACACAAACACTTCTGTAGATGATGCTCATGGCGATTTCCGTGTACTCTGTAGAAAGAGTCACACATTCTGGGTACAGGTAGAACGCAGTTGCAGAGTTTAAACAACATCTAAGCTCAGTAGTCACTTCAAGCAAGCTTATCTTAGATTGAAACGGTCGCCCATGCTGGACACCGCTACTGCCTTAAAAACCATTTGGGCTAAGAGTCAAAGTCGTGAAATTTCCAATACCCATGGACCTGAGCTCATCAGCATGCCTGGCATTTGCACCTTCGCTTAACAAGAAGCGGCGAGTGGCATGGGTTATGTAATATACAAGGTTTCCACCTCTTCCGCATCTCGTCAGCTTTTAAATAAATTGTTTAAAGAAACACCGAGTCTGGCCGCATGTAAGTCAATTAAATAGTAACCCGTAAGGACTGGCATACAGCGAAGTTGTAGCCATCAGCTCATTGTCAGCTTAAAATAATTAAATTAATTTCTTCTCAAATAGAACACAAGCCACGGCTTGTAGAATTTGATTTCATTTTCAGGGATTTAAATCAATTTTTTGCGACAAAATATCAGTTAAATATGTGATATGATCGAAAACGGTGCTGACACGACAAGCGTTGTCATTAAACTGTTTGCCAATATCATCAGAGTGTCTCTCTCGTGTGCAAACATATGCGGCAAAACATACATACAAACATATTACATGCCAATGAAAAACGAACCTTATTGTAAATTGTATTTTGCTTGTTGCTAAACCTATCAGCGAAACTTGCTACTAAGAAAATCACCTTGAGCTTGATCTTCTAACAACATCTACTCCGCCGCTAAACAGTCTCATCCAAAACTTATTTCAATTCATGTCAATAACTCGGCACTTTAGAACAAGTTTCATTGTACATAAGTTTGTGTGTGAACAGGTCTGTATATTAATTACAAGTTAATTATTGTTTTAATATTTTTTTATTACAATAATGATTCGCAATAAACAATTTTAATCACAGACGAACACATAAAATCTCGGCGTTTTTAAAATACAAATGCATGCGATCTATTCTAATGACAAGAAAGGTGAGGTATTTATCGGCCATAACCAGCTGATGCTGATGCAGATGAATGCGCCGAAGCTGAGCTGCCACCATAGCTGCCATAACCGCCACGCCCACCACTAGCGCCGTATCCACCACCTCCATGCCCACCATTTCCAAAGCCACCAGCACCAAATCCACCAGGGGCCAAGCCACCTGCGCTAAATCCACCAGCACCGCTTTGTCCACCGGCACCGCTAAAGCCACCACTCAAGGCTGCGCCTAGACCAAGACCAGGAATGAGTCCTAAGCTTCCACCGGCACCAGCGCCGCCATGCGCATGTCCATGTCCATGATGACCGCGGTTTCCATGTCCACCACCGTGACCACCGTGTCCACCAGCGCCTCCAATACCGAAGCCTCCCTGACCTCCGGCACCACCAGCACCACCGTTTTCCCCTCCAATACCACCACCTGTAGCTCCAGCGGAACTGCTTGCTGATGCGGATCCATGACCTCCAGATGCGCCTGCAGAATTGCCATAACCGCCGATTCCACCAGCACCACCAATTCCACCTTGTCCACCAGCGCCAGAGCCAGCGAAACCTGGCCCATATCCTCCAGCACCATTAATGCCACCGATTGCACCACTTCCAGAACCAGCACCTGCCGAACTACCAGCCGATGCCGCTCCTTGACTTCCCGCTATGCCTTTGCCGCCTGTCCCACCGAGTCCTAGGCCAGCATTCAGTTCGCCTCCAAGTCCAATATTACCGGAACCGGATAACTGACCTCCAGCTGCACCTTTACCGACGCCATAACCGCCGGCACCAGCTGAACCTGAGCCATAACCACCCGATTCACCTTTGCCACCTCCATAACCACCGGCACCTCCAGCACCATTGATGCCACCTCCAACGTGCCCGCCTGCTCCACCTCCAGCGCCAGTACCAGACGCACTACCTGCCGATGCAGATCCATGAGCTCCGCTACCGCCCGTGCCTCCAAAACCGCCTACACCACCGATACCTCCTCCAAAGGCACCACCAGTTCCACCGATTCCTCCTCCTATAGCACCGCCTGCTCCACCTGCAGCGCTAGAGCCAGCACCAGCTGAACCTGATCCATAACCGTCGGCAGCGCCTTTATCACCGCCATAACCACTGGCACCTCCAGCTCCAAAGTTTCCACCCGCTCCACCGCCTGCTCCACCGATACCAATGCCACCGTTCAGTCCGCCTCCAATTCCAGAATGACCGCCAATTCCTCCACCAATTGCACCGCCTGCTCCACTTGCAGCATTGCCAGAACCTGATCCATAGCCACCGGAACCGCCTGATCCATAACCTCCAGCCGATCCACCAAGTCCACCACCAATGCTACCGCTTGCTTCACCACCAGCTCCTGCTCCTGCTGAACTACCTGCAGAAATCGGTCCATGACCTGCGCCTTTGCCGCCACCTATTCCGCCTGCACCGCCAAAACCTATGGCACCGCTTGATCCGTGTCCTCCGGCGGCTGATCCTTCACCACCGCCATAACCGCCCACACCACCAGTGCCATCAATTCCGCCTGCTGCACCGCTAGCACCAGCACTAGCACTGGCAGAGCCTGAGCCTTTAGCGCCACCATAACCTCCGGTACCGCCGCCACCACCACCGATTCCGCCTCCAATGCCTGCACCTCCAAGTCCTATGTTGCCGCCAATTCCTAAGCCCAAGCCGGAACCAAGTCCACCACCAATGCCGCCATCCGCTGACGAAGCGGAATCGCTACCACCGTGGGCTCCACCAAATCCTCCAGCGCCATGGTTTCCGCCATAACTTCCAGTACCACCTGCCGATACAGACGACGACGATGACGACGACGACGACGTGGCAGTTGCGCTGCTGCCACCTATTCCAAAGCCAAGCGAGCCGCCACCTTCCTTAGAACCACCGCCATGAGATACGCCATAAGCTGCAGAATAAATGAAAATGTTAAAAGTCTACATTCCAAAAGCATTGCTCAAGCCTGCTATATATATCCTCACCATTGCTCAAGGCCACAAAGGCTGCAACCAAACCAAAGACCGCTATCACTCTCATGATCAAAACTCAATTGTTTCGCACAAAAATCGTGGATGCGCTTTTATAGAATTCGTTTCAGGCGTATGTTAAAATTCTCAATAAATTACAAAAATTCAAAAACAACAGAATAGTATCTTAGAAAGCCATATCAAAACTAAAATCCCATCACTGTCTACTCCGCCCATAATTGAGGTAATCGAAAATAAAACAACTTGACTGCGGCTAAAGCGATAATACGGTCGCAATGTTGTACGTATTTTTGGCTTAAATACTACATGCATATATGTACATTAGTATATATATATGTATGCAGGTACATGGTCTATCCATAAATCCATATAAATGTATATATGTATGTATTTCACTGTTGGGGGAAACCTCTCTTCCC
>NW_023467888.1:0-6294 GCF_013731165.1 Rhagoletis pomonella | reverse complement strand
TGTCTGGAAATTCGGGTTTGACGGGTAATTTCACCGTATATCGTCCGTCTGCCTGCCGGGTTGTCGTGCGACGATACAGGTCCTCACAGAACTCCTCCTCACTGGAACGGGGTTGAGTGACTGCTACTTCCTCCTGTTCCCAAAACTTCTTCAGCAGTGAGTTTAGAGATTCATCCTGGGGTTCGGTTACCTGGGTGGTAAAGGTGGAGATTCTCTCCTGGATTGGGCCGCTCAGAATCCATCCAAATATCGTATTCTGCGCTATGAGACTTCCGCTTATGTTTTGTTGTAAGTTTATTGTAAGGATGCCGATTCAAATTAATAAAAATCAATGTTTCTTACACGACGGTCGATTTCTTCTGGCATCATTGAACGTGCTGCCACATATTTTGTTGTCGCTTATAATTGTCACAGTGCCATGATTTTGTTAAAATTTGTGTAAAGTTGGTTACCACACTTACGTTTGCTATAAATTTTCCATATTTTTAAGATTTTCAAATTTGGTGTCTTCAAACTAAAAACAAAAGCACTAAAAACGCACCAAGCAGCAAACTCAAACATTTTCGCGTTTTAAATACCCATTAAATTTGGTGCGAAAAACACCAAGTTGGCAACAGTGTATGTAAACAAAAGTATTGTGTGGCGTCAGCGAATGGTTGGATGATGTTAAATCGATGAAGAGAGGGTTAGCGGTCAGCGAATGGCGCCACCTTCATTTTCTGCATCGTGTGATTATAGGGCTATCCACCTACAGTTAGCCACCTTTTGCTAAGAGATGCGGCCTTTGATATAGCTCAGAGGCACAAGAACCTCCTCTGTCTCTGAGATATTCAGAGCCGACCAACTTCTGGCCAACTTGTCTGCCATCCCGTTGCAAGGAATTCTGCTGTGCTCCGGCACCCAGATCACTGCCTGTCAGCGAAAGCCATAACGTTCTCCGTGCACTGTTTTATTATGCTAGAGGTGATGCTTACAGAGCCAAGTGCATTGATCGCTGCCTGACTATCCGAAAAAATAGCAACGCTGGTTCTCGCTAGCTTCGAGGCTAAAATTATTTTGCACGCCTTTTTTATGGCAAAGACCTCTGCCTGAAAAACAATGACCGAATTTGGTAAACGAATAGACTCTTCGGTTTGGAGGTCCGTTGAAAATATTCCCGCCCCTACGCCACAATCAAAGAACGTAATAGCAATGCAGGCTGACCTTTGTACCCTGCCCAACATTGTGCGAATGCAGTTCATATCTTTCTTAAGGCCTGTATGAAGCTCTCAAGAAAAGCAAAAAGTCCATATAAAATGACGTACAAGAAATGGCTAAGAAATTTTTTTGAGTCAAATTTCCTTAAGGCAGTACTCACTTCTTAAGAAATTTACTACGCTTTCTACTACGGTTTTCTAAAGTTTTTTGTGAAAAAAGAACACAAGGCAACCCAGGTTTGCAACAGAACGATATGCCCGTTCCATTATTTCTTGAGGAAAGAGTGAGGCAACAGGATGTGAAGTATCAAAAATGTCAAAATTCCTTGGACACACGCGAAATAATGGCAATTTTTTCTTGACCGTTTTCTTGAGAGCTGCATACAGAGCTTTACTCGGTAATCTGTGTTCCTTTTCCAATTTAATTTCGGTGTGAGGACGACTCCCAAATATTTAGCGTAAGCTAAAGGGGAAAAATTATTTTCAAATACTGTACTAGGGAATCGGTCACCATCAGAACTTTTTAGACATATGAAATCTTTAGCAGGTTCCAAATCAATTGTCAGTAAAAAACTTTTATTTAAATTATGGAGTAGAAAATTACCACAACAAATTCAAATCCATATAACATCTGAAGAAGTTATTTCTCTTGCAGATAAATTATTTGATTTGATTAATAAATCCCAAACATCTAAATCTTTAAGTATTGCTATTTTAGAAAATAAAAATAATCTTGAAAAATGTTTTAAAAATTTGACAGAGTGGACTACAACTATTTATCAAAATTTAAACTATGGATATTATTGAATTAAAAATTATAGAAAGATCGAGAGAAAGAAGTAATTCTAAGTCAAGTAGATTTTCTAGATCAAGAGACAATTATAATCAAAACATTTGTTGGTACCACAGAAAATTCAAAACTAACGCCTATAAATGTATTCAAACTTGTAATTTTAATACAAATAGTGATCATTCAAATAGAAATGTTTTAAACTAAATCGTTCCATTATGACAGTGACTAATAATGGAAATGACGTTAAACCTTCTCGCCGCCTTTTTGTCTTTGATAAATTCAATAAAATAAACGTTTTAATAGATACTGGTCCGATAGTATCTGTGGTTCCTTTTTCTAAATTTAAATCATATAAAAGAAATTCAGACCTTAATTTGACTACAGCTAATGGTTCTTCTATTAAAACATTCGGTACAAAACTTTTAAAAATTGATTTGGATTTCCTTTCATTTTGGCAGATATTTAGAAAAATTCAGTATATTAGTTGACATCAAGGCATATTCAACAAGGTAGAAGTGACAATTCAGTCGAGCTCTCTCATACCTGACTGTAATGTCAAAAAATGTAAACAAAGAAATTAACCCTTTGTTATGCATTTACCATATTTGATAGAACTCAACATCTTTGAAATGAAAGTTTTTGTAAATATGAAAATATTTAAAATCTCATTAGAATCAGCTTCATTTTATTTATTGAATTTTCGATTTAATGTAAATATGGGAATGCATACTTACACAAAATTACACACTAAATGAAACACACTAATTTATAAAACCGTTTTGACAATTTTCTTGCTTTTACTATCCCAATGTTTTTGAGAATTTATTTTTTTATTGAAATTCTTTATTCTAAATTATATTAGTCATTAAAAAAGTTTGATTCTTCTAAATTTACATCAGAACTTAACTTCAATAATTTAGCTATTAAATTTTTGCTATTCGAAATTTCCTTTCCATTAAATTTATTAAAAATTACTTTCAGTTTCTTTATGTCAACAAGGAATACTGGTTTAGGTTTTATCAGACCACCATTTGAAATTTGGCCTATCCATGTATGTATATGAAAGGGAGATTTTCTTTTCATATTCGGTATGATAAATCCACGACCACACGTGAAGAGTCTCCTAATAAAACATCGCAGCAATTTGCCCACCGTTGCCGCTTCACTTGACAATTCGAATGTTTAAAATAACGTACAAGTTTGTTGTCCAGGCTCTTGACTAACACAACGCACCGCTCGCAATTCCTTTTCATTTTATTATGTATTTAAAATCAGTCGCACAGCTCACAATTGAAAATTTATATAAAAAAAAAAATTTTGAATACTATAGGGTTAAAATTTGACATTTCAGTCGCAGTTCAAAAGAAAGAGATGTCGAAATCACTTCTACCTTGTTATGCCTTGGTTGACATTAAAAACAAAGAAATTATTGATTTTAAAACTAAATTAAAGACTTCTGGATTCTCAGGTCCTTTGTGATATTTTTTCACTTAAGATACCAATTATTGAAAACAAATTTTCTAAAATTTTAAATGATTTTCCTTCAATAACCTGTGAACTAGATTACACTGAGCCAGTGCAACACCAAACGGTTCACAGAATTGAAACAAAAGGAGTCTACCTTTCTCCAAACCACGTCGTCTTGATCCAATCAAGTTTAAAATAGCTAAAACTGAATTTGAATTTTTAATTAAAACGGGTATATGTAGACCTTAAAACTCTTACATTGCATCTGCTTTACATTTGGTTCCAAAAAAAGAACTAAATGATTGGAAACCTTGTGGAGATTACAGAAGACTTAACTGCATTACTATACCTGATCGTTATCCGTTACCTCACATTCATGATCTAAATATTGATTTTAAAAATAAACAAATCTTTTCAAAAATTGATCTTGTTCGTGCGTATCATCAGATACCAATGGCTGAAGAAGATATTCACAAAATAGCAATAACTACTCCCTTTGGAATGTTTGAGTTTGTACGTATGCCTATCGGTTTACGAAACAGTGCACAAACATTTCAACGGTTTTTAAATGAAGTATTTTCTGGCCCAGAATTTGTTTTTGTCTATATTAACGATATTCTTGTTGCAAGTGATAATGAAGATCAGAATTTTGAGCATTTAAAATCTGTATTTGATAGACTTGCAATTAATAATAATAATTTGAATATTAAACCTAGCAAATGTATTTTTGGGACAAGTAAATTGGATTTTCTAAGTTATGAAATTTCAAGTGAAGGAATTAAACCCTCTTTCGAACGAATTGAGACAATTACAAATTTTGAAAACCCATTTACTATAAACAAGTTACAAAATTTTTTGGGCATGGTTAACTACTATCGAATAGCATCTCTACATATCATGAACACCCCTAATAATAGAAGGATGTATTTTTAAACGGACACAGACAATTGCGCTCATGTCTATCGCAATTTAATTCTCACGCACAAAAACCAATAACGTAGGTGTCATGTGTTTATGTGTTCATGCGATTGTTCGTCGGTCCGCCACCAGTACTTCGTCCGACAATAACAATGCTATGCCGTGCTTTTCTACATACAGATTCTCTCCGTCCTACTGTCCACCACTACATGTATTGTTGTTTGTATATTTTTTGTTTACATTTACGGTATTTCGACTTGCTTAAATCCTCTTGTTTATGTTTAAGTGTTCTTTGAGCTTGTTTGTTAATATTTTTCTGCACATAGAATTAGCCGATTGGAAAAACTCAATAATGTAAGTTGCGTTTTTGATGTAAGTTTTTTGTAATTTGACGTAAATATGTATGCATTTGGTGTTTTTCAGTCCTGCAGATGCCTTCAGATTGAAGGCGAAATATCGGCAGCAATAAATGTAATAAATAAAACTACCAAAATCTATGTTTTATTTAATAACCGGCCTGGAGCTCAAAATTATCGAATAAACTGATAAAAATTGTAATAGTAATTTAAAAGAAATTAATGTTCTGATTCTTGATCTTAATATTTGGTGTGATATTTCACAAAAACCTTTTAGACCATTTGTTCCAAATTCTACGAGGAAAATCATTTTTGACAAAATTCACTCTTTATCACATCCAAGTATCCGCACCACTAGACGTTTGATTCAATCTAAATATTTTTGGCCTTATATGCGTAAAGAGATAAATAATTGGACTTCTGCTTGTATATGTTGTCAAAAATCAAAAATTTCAAAGAATACCAAAACACCCGTGCAAAAAAATAGTATACCTCCTGGACGATTTGAACACATTCATATATATCTTGTTGGTCCATTACCTGTATCAAAAGAAAATCGTTACATTTTTACTATTATTGATAGACATATACGTTGGCCAGAAGCATATCCACTTAGGGATATTTCAGCAAATACTATAGCAACAACATTTGTTAAAAAATTACGTTCCTCGTTTGGGAATTCCACTTAATATTACAGTTGATAAAGGATCACAATTTACTTCAAAATTATTCAGTGAGTTAATGGCTTTCACAGCATCAGATTATTCAACTCACTGGTCTGGGATCCTTCCATGTATTTTACTTGGACTTCGAACGTCTATCAGCGGAATTGGTGTATGGAGAAACACTACGGTTACCAGGCGAGTTAGTTGTTTCTTATAATGATGAAGTGGATAATACTATGGAAAATCTTTCCAAACTAAGAAAACATTTTTGGCATGCTCGTTCAAAAATTTTGCATCACAATAAAGAAAATTCGTTTGTTCCCAAAGATCTGGATACTTGTGAACACGTTTTTGTTAAAGTGATTCATAAGGCAAATTTACGACCACTTTAAGGGCCATTTAAAGTTATCTCTAAACATGGCAAAATTTTCAAAATTCAACATGGAAATAATATCAAACCTACAAAAATAATTACCAATTCTTCACTTTCAACACTTTCAAACAGAATCAAAAAAGTAACATTTAATATTAATTAAGTTTTCTTTTCCCTGGAGGGCGGAGTAAATGTGGGGTTTAATACTTTAAGCTTTATTTACCTGTGTATTTGTTTTATTTAATTTAATTTTGTTCATGACTATGGTTCAAAATATCCACGATACAATAATTTTTAGAAGGTAGTTTAACTTCTTCTTCTTATCCGCCATGTTAGCTATCTGACAGAAAACGTGTTTCGTATTTTTTGTTGTACCAAATTTTTCAAAAAAAATAAAAAATCCAGCTTTTGACGTTGGAAAAATAAAACAAAGAAAAGCCAAACATATAAGTAGAGAAATTTTCGAATATTTTGTAATAATTTTCTTCATAAAAAATTAACTGCTGCTTTCGTGGATATTGCAACA
>NW_023467887.1:0-6295 GCF_013731165.1 Rhagoletis pomonella | reverse complement strand
TGCTATTATTTTGACCGCAACTGTATCTCTTACTTTGTTTTTATGGTTTCGTCAATTATATGTTTACGTACATACGTATGTACATATTTTTGTATAAATTAAAAAGTGTTGCCATGAAATAAACGAAAATTATCATAATATTATAACTAATCTGAGTATTACTTCGTCGAAATGGATCACCTTTGTTAATACTATATCGTTCGTAGTTGGGCTTTTAAAGGAAATCCTTTATTACTCATTTGTGCCGTATGGTTGGAAAAAAAATCTGACAACACTAATTACTACAATAGTGTTCACAGGTAATCGTTTAATTTTTGAATTTTCAAATGTAATTACTAAAACTAGAAGTAAAATACGAACTTTGTGAATTGTAGAATCTTTGAATTAATAAAAATTACACTGTACAAACCAACTTTTTTTAAGAGATTGAGTCATAGGTAAAAAAGTAATTTCTCCGTTTTTTCGTAGTTAGCCTCCGAAATCGAGATATGGGCCTTCGAAGTTCGTAATTGGGCCTTTGGTTAAAAATTAGTTTTAATTATTGCATGTAAAAAGCAATAAAAGTAAAAATACAGATGGGGCCCGCCTTTTTCTCTTATTTATATGGTATACAACTTTTTTTGTGAAAACTTATATTACAGGTGCTATAACTGGTCAATGGTCAGATCTTCGAAAAATTAAAAACATAATATTTCAGAAAATTTTTAACTGAAAGATTCTTATCGTTATGAAGGTGATTTAATCCCCTTTCTTGTGATATGCATATTTATATACTTCGGATATAAAAATTTGAGAAAAAACACATTCAAAGGAAAATATACCTTTTTTTGTATAAAAATAAATATATCTTAAACAAAAAAATTAAAAGTTTGCAAAAAAAAGTTATATACCATTTAAATAAGAGCAAAAGGGGGACTACGTCTATATTTTTAGGTTTCTGGTTATTTATATGCAATAATTAAATATAATTTTTTACCAAAGGTCCTATTTCGAACTTCGAAGGCCCATATCTCGATTTCGGAGGCTAACTTCAAAAAACGTAGAAATTACTCTTTTAGCTAAATATGACTCAATCTCTTAAAAAAATTGGTTTGGTCCAATACCCAGAAACAAATTTGATTTTGCCGTACAGTGTTATCATAGAAAAAAACGCCCAATGGATTTTGATATTTTTTTTTATATTCATTGAGGTACTCCGATATCATATTTTATATTTATAGAATATATTAAAAAAAACTCATCAATTAATATCTCGTACAAACTGGTCTACATTTGCAGCATCCCATTAATATAAAGAGGGTTAACAAACTCAATTTTATTTGAATGTAATATAACTAAATCATAAAAATATAAACGAGCACACACCTAAAAAACAGGAAAAAAAACATTCGCTAATAACCATTTACTTATTTGTGTTTGTTTTTTTTTTTTTTGCAAAGTTACTTAAAAGTATAAAAGCGATTATAATCTCAAAATGAATAAGATGGGAAAATATTTGAAACCGTTAAAATGACAAGTGTAAAGACAACAATTTTGATGGCAGCAAATTTAATTTTTGTGTGACATACTTTTTGGTGGCAAGTAATACATAATGTACCGTAGAAGTGTATGAAACACTGGATTGTTCAGACACACCAATTCTGTTCGCGTTCTCTCAAGCGTTCCATTAAAAGCAACGCGAGCAGTATGTGGGTATGCGCTGAGCACTTCCAAACAAACACAAAAAAAAAAAACATTTAAGGCCTGGAGCACGTTCTCCCCGCAATATTTATGTTGTATAGAGCCCATTTTCGCGTTGCGACCGCGTAAAAGACGCAGTCGAGATCAGATAAGGCTCAACAAGTAAAGATGAAATTTTTGAGCGAATGACAAAAAGGCGGGAATTAGTCAACGTACAGGTAAAAATGTACACACGATTTTCTGTACAATTATTCATACATATTCGTGTGTGTGTGTGTATGTATACGAGAGGAAAAAAATTCAAATCACTTATCAGCGCAATCTTCAATGTGATCTTCATTGAGGTGGCGGCTGCGGCTTAACGAACGAAAGCGCTATTTTTGCGCTCCATTTATTTCTGTACCTTCGCAAGCGAAAAGTGCGCGCGCGCGCGCGTACAAATTTTTGAGTGCCGTTGCAAATTAGAATCAAAAACGTAAATTAACCTAAGAACACGCTGTGTGGCAAATAGCAATCAAGGCAGCGCCGACAGCGGCAGCAGCAGCAGCAGGTGGGGCAGACTGTGCGTGCGCATTTATGTTTCTACGTTGTTTATGTACGTAAATGTAAGCGCGCATAAGAGCGGTTTCAAAGCATTCTCACCAGATGCCGGTTGTGATTACGCTCGCCGCCAAAGAGTCAGCAGGACAGTCAGTCCACCGCCCAGCAGATCGGTCGGCCTACTCGCTGAGCAGCTTGGGGCGCGCGCGCGCGCGCTGATGAAGCGTCTCAAATTTTTGACAACTTTATTTAGATGCGCGCAGATGTGTACATTTATACTGGCATATATCTACATATCTACATACATATGTATGTATGTACGCCTGCCTGTCAGCAGCTAAGTACTATAAAAGCGTGCGCATAGCCAGTATTTACATTAAACTGCTTCTGAGTAACAAAACAGACGCACATACTCCCACCGCGCGCACCAATAAACACAATCACACACACACACGCTCGCACGAATTGCAACTTACCGCTAAAAGTTGTGAAAAGCTTTTGTAGTTTTTTTCTCTGAAAAGGATTAATTTGTCAAGCGTACGCAAAAAAAAAATGTGTCGCACAATATTTGCATTTATCACTTTCTGTTGCTTGGCTTTGACTTGCACGCAAGCGGCTGTTAATAGCAATTCACCGCGTCCAAACAATCAATACGCCGCCAGCTCACAGCAAAGCGATGCATCTGCTTCGGCATATTTTACAAATAACCAAAATCAATATTTGCATAATAATCATATTGGTAGTGGCAGTCTACAACAGCAGTGGCAGCAGCAGCAACAACAACAACAGCGACCCCAACAGGAGCCAGTAACAGAAAAGAATGTTTTGGATCGTTTCGACCATCGCTTCCCGGATGGCAGCTACGAGTTCAGATACGAATTGGCTGATGGTACTGCGCGCTATGAACGTGGCTACTTTCTTGTCTATGACAAAGTTAAAACGCTGGTTGTGGTTGGCTATTACTCCTACCGTCAGACCGATGGACGTTACATCACTGTCTTCTACAATGCCGATCAAAATGGTTACAGACAAAATCAATGTGAGTATAGTGAAATGTTTTTGAGCATACGAATATTTATTTAAATTAGAATTTTTTAATTCATTCAATTCGGTTGCATAAGTTATTGCGTATGAAGTAGCAAATGTGAATTTCAAATCTGTGACCGACATACAAGCATTTTGTGTGCAAAACAGTCCGCGATTAGACGCAAAGTAACGTGCGAGAAAGTATTTAATTCAAGCCAGCTTATGACAGGTATGCGGACAGTTGTAATTTTATAGGTATTTTCCCTGGTATTTTCGATCTGTCTGGTTAACATTTGAGCATAAAATTTTGTTAATTCGGTTTTTGAACGAGACCCCCTAATTCACCGCCTTGGACATACATTAGTTGTGTTCGTTTGGAAAAGCCAGTAAGCATTAGCAAGCAACAAAATTCAGAGAATAAGGTATCTTACTCTCCCAAAGAGAGAAACTTACTAAGTTAAGCGCGCACAAGATTGCGAAAATTCACTACCAGCTGGCATCCATATAGCATTTTGAGCATAGTAAAGTTTTTAAATTATTTCAAGTGGACAACAAAACAGATCCTAGACGTAAGTTTCTACTTATTCTGACTTTCATCAACACGTGCTTCAATTTCTTTGTACTTAGTACCTAGTCACTGTCAGATTTCCTACTATGTATATCGACAGTGGCGTCGACTGCGTTCAGATTACGAATACAGCCTTTTCCAGCCGAGTACATATGTACATTTCCAATCACTGGAATTAATTAAATTAATTAGCTAAACAAATATTTACATACTTCTTTCATTAGCAAATCGCAAATCGCAATACTGCTCCCAAATTCTTTCTGGCAAAAATTTTCCCAGCACGGATGTGCAACTTCTGCAAATGAAATTTCAAAATTGCGCTCTCTCCTTGCAAGTTTTACAAGTTTTCTGTCCAAACGAACGCGATTTGGTAACAATTTGTATAAGCTTGTACAAGTTTTTTGCATAGCGAACAGAACTATTGCCGGACAAATTAATAGGGTCGCGACACTTTAACAAGTTTTGGCTATTTTTCTTTAACCTATTTAATGTTTACTATTTTTTTTTTAAATTGTAGCTCACTATCTAAGAAAACCCATGTAAATAACTCCAAATTTCAAACTTTGTACAAAAATTAGGAAAATTCGACAATTTTTAGAAGCAAAAAATTGGTTTGCATTTTTATAGGCCTCTAAATTTTAACTAAAGTGGAAGTCGAATCTCGTGGATCTATAATGATTTTTTTGCTGACGGTATCACCATTTTGTTCTATACACAGCATGTTCGACAATTTTTTCGTATGTAAATTTGTTCTACAAATTCTGATGGGAATTTTGATGAAACTTTGTCGGAGTTGTCCAATTTTTGTAAAAAGTTTGAAATTTGGAGTTACATGGTTTTTGTTAGATAGTGAGCTATACTTTTATAAAAAATAACATTAATAACACAAAATGAAAAATAGCCAAAACTTGTTAAAATGCGTTATCCTATTAACACTGTATAAGAGCAGAGACACACCTCACTGGTTCATCTCATTCCCATATAGTCTCCATGCCTTGTCTTCCACAATTTGCGAGCTAACCAAGGAAGATCTATCGGTGCTAAATCGAACAGAACGTTTTCAGCCTCCATGTGCCGCCGCGTCTCACCATACCCGTTAGGCCAACATTAACTGACCTCCAAATTCTACCGAATTTTTAATGATGTAATCCTTAGTTAGGGAAAGGTAAAATCCCCTATTGTTGCCTAGCGCGCTTTTGGCTCGCTCCGCCATGTTCATCCTCCAAATTCGTTTGGGGTCCAGAACAACTACAAAAAATTTCAATCTATGTAAGAGATCTATTTTGAAAACTTGAAAATTTTAAAATTAGGTAATTTTATGTTTTTTCTAAAGAGAACAGAGAAAACAATTTATGGCCCATTAGACATGATTTCGCTTGTAAACGAATGAAGTTGGCCGGATATCAGCATGGCTAGATCGTCGCCTGCTTGATTCCCTGATAATTTAGATTACCTAGAAGTCTGTTCAAGACCACAAGCCATAAAAGCGGTGAAAGCAGGCCTCCCCCTGAGTTGCATATACAGATTTGCTGTAAAAACCTAATTTGAAGGTAATTTCTCTGTTTCTTAACAGAGATACCGCCGGCCACGCTAGAATCACAAGCGGCTAATATGAGTTCCGTGGAACTTCTCAGTACTGTTTAAAACGAGCGTTTCAAGGTGTTATATCGTAGCCTTTAGAGAAATTTTTGAGATAGTTTCACTTCTTCATCCTTCACAACAGCTGCTACATAGAGAATGTGGTGTGATATTTAATCTTGCGGCATAAATTCCAATCGGGCAGTGTCCTGTGAAAACAACGACCAGAGTTGAGAGCAACGGCTTTGTAAGCCTAAGAAAATCCCTTGACCTTGCGGTTACAATCGTCCTGGTTTTAACCCTACCATAGCAAAGAGGAAACAGTCGGATACTTCAAGAATTTCATTAATAAAACTTATGAGAGCCGTTGGTGTATTATTGACGCCTGCAAAACAACCAAGTATTTCCTGGAAAGGCCTGACAAAATGGTAGCAAAATTCCTTCTCAGAAGTCCGGTCTTCATCAGACTTAGTTGGTACATTTTTGGGACGGAAGTATTGAGAATGGATGACCAACATTCTCTTCCCTCGACAAACTGCTAAGATTCATAAAGAAATCTGGTAAGTTTGCGGAGGAGCAATGAATTCCCATCCCACCCATCCTCCAAATCCTCTCTCTAGCCAACCCATACGCTATGCAAATATAGGAAATAATCAGACGCAACTAGTCGCCTCAATCAATTCACTGCCATTCTCTGGAATATCTAAAAGTTAATAAACCGATTTGTAAATGAATAGATTGTCAAAAAATCCCAATTTCCACAACCCTCGATATTTTGTTATTTAAAATAAGTAATTTTATCTGAAATTATTGAAAATGTAATTTTATCAGTAAGCATATATATATTTACATACGATTATAACAAATAATATTTTTGGGATAAAAGCACACGCTAACTTTTCT
>NW_023467886.1:0-6296 GCF_013731165.1 Rhagoletis pomonella | reverse complement strand
GGAACTGGCCCAACAATTGCAAGTGAAGAAGTCACGCGGCTAATAACATGCGTTAGGACAAGAGTGTAGGTATTTAGACGCTAGCGTCGCTTTAATGTAATAAGTTATTTCAACTCATCCGCTGAGACCGGCTGCCCTTGGTAATCCAATGGAAATAAAGAATATTAATCCAACTAAGTGGTTAATCCTTACTTACATGTTAAATAAAAGCTTATTTTCGAAAATATGTTTTTTACATTATTTTATTTCTCAAGTAGTTTTGCTCAAGGCAATTTATACATACATATGTATGTAAAATGCATCCATACGTACATATTTATGTACAACTATAGGTAATATTGTACGCGTTTTCTCAGGTAGACGCGGGTGATAAACCCATTAGCATAGTTAAATACTGTGTACATACCTGCAATAAAAATGGGGAAAAATGTTACAATATTGGCATGTGACTGAAAAAAATCTAGAATACACACAAATTGTGGTTTCGAAGGCATGTACGAAGTGATTAGCACAGCTGCATCCTTCAACTTGTCAACTCGCAGGAAATTCCCCGATTTGCTGGGAATTTCGGTTTAAGTGGCAATCGGGGAATGGGTAACTTTTTTCTGGTAATGGTATGTTATTTTTAAATCTTAAAGTAACCAAATTAGACTGATATGTTAATTTTTAACGATTTGGCGCTTTTTGAAGCGACATTTTTTCAATTTGAATCGCAATATCTCCACAACAAGTGTTTTCTCCGATATAAGCTATATACCAGATGAAAGCTAAGGTTTTGCGCTAGATTTGTGGAAACCTAGAATGAAATGCCCGAAATGTATATTTTCAGCAGCCCGATTTTTAGTTTTCAGACGATAAAGTTATGACATATTTATATTTTATAAACACAGAAGATAGCGTTAGATAGCTTCTCTGAAGGCCATTCTACTGATATCCGCATCAATGATATGGACCGAGTAGTGCGGCCTCAGTGGTAGTTTAAAAAATTGCCTTTTTTCGAGTTTCAGGCAGCAGCCATGCCCACAAATACGAATCTAAACATCCTGGAACAAAACTTTCTTAGTTTTTTTTTGTACTTTAATTCCTGAAAGTTTGAAAAACATTAAGGGCTGGTTTCTTCAACTCAACTTAACTTAATTAACTCAATTTTCGTGACTTAGTCAAGAATAAGCTGTGTAAAACGTAGGCTAACTTTTAACTTAAGTCCCAAAAGTGGCTAAACTAAATTAAGTTGAGTTGGAGAAACCAGCCATAAATGAAGGTACGTACAGACGCCACGTACATACCAAACAGAGCTGTAAAACTGTGAAATCATATGAAATTAAAAATCATCAATTTTATGTTATTATGTTTTCATTGAATTTTTCCTTGTTGGGGAATGTGGCTTATAATTTTCCAATTCTACATTCACTCAAAGTAGATACGATTGCACACATTAACATATTCAAAGAAAGATTGAAAAAACTGAATGACGAAACATTAACTTTTAACACTGAATAAGCATTCAGATGAATGCAGCTTTTGCTATGTGTGCACACATTCATTCAGTACCAATCAATCGATATAAATATTCTAAATACACAAAACCCACTGAAAAATACGCAAGGTTGAATTTTATTGAACAGATTTCAAAATTTCAACACGAAAAATAGTTTATTGAGCGTTATCATTAATTTGTTTCACTTAAATTTGTACAAATATTTATAATAAATGAAAATATTAATTAGAGAAATATTTTTCTGCCAAGAATGTCATTATGAAAAATGTTAATTATTAACGATTTTTACATCTCTGTTTCGAAAATTGTCAGCTTTCTAAATAAGTATTACCAATGTACCAATAAAAGGTATGTGCAGAAATTATTACATATGTACATACCTATATATCTACGTTAAAATAAGTAAACAAATTTAAGCGCTTCTACTTCTAACTTTAGATATATACATTTTATTATTTATTAATAAAAATTCTTAATACAAGTTTCTTCGTACTTTTTTCTTCGCTATTGGGTCAAGCATTTAATAAAGATTCTAAAACCTGATTTGTGGGTTTGTGGTGGTTTCTACCATTTACAATAAGTTGCAAATTATCAACTTTTCTCAAAAAAAGATTTAACAAATCTGTGTGCAAACCCCTTTTTATTTTAGTGTGGTATAATCGAAAAAAAAATGTGGTAGATTTTCCAATTCATATTTTATTGGGTATACATATCGCTCACCGTCGTCAAAAGAAGCACAACTCAAAAATTAAATCGGGAAATATAATTGCTAGTGGATCGTACAGATTCCACGCAATTGGTGCAAAAACAAGTATAACATTAGTTTTCTAGTTAGAGAATATAATCATGAAGAAAAGAATATTTTATTTGTATGCAAAAAAATCGACCAAATTATTTTCCCATTGCATAATACTTTAGCAAATATAAATAGGCGTATTTTTGAAATATTAGAAAGTTAAGGCACAGATATATTTAAAGCAAAATTTATGATGTACCTTTTTAAAAATCTATTGATTAATTTTTATATTTCGAATTACAATTGAGTTGAAATTCTAGAGTTATGGGAAAATTGTAAACAAATGTTCTGTCTAAAAATGTGGTAGATTTTAAGCCTTGTGTGGTAGACACCCAAATTTAAAAAAAAAATACGTGGTTGATCTACCACACATGTGGTAGAAGCTTGCACACTGTTCTAAACGTATGTTGTGAGCAAATTGATGTTTAAAGCTAGCAATATATCCCATGTCCATTTTCCAAAACTATAATAATAAACATGGCAGTTTTTTAGCAATTTGGTTCCTGTAATTAAGGAAATATTGTAGTTTTGGCATTTTTCGAAATTACCATTTTGTTCGACTTTTGTATTTTCAATACCCTGCTGCCCTAGATAAAAAAACCCTCGTACAGAATTTGGTTGAGATATCTCAACTTTTGCTAGAGTTATCGTGTACGCAAATAAACGGGCATGGACTAATCATCTTCCCTTTTTATTCTGAGCATTTTTATGTATATATACATACATAAGTAGTACATACGAACATAAATGTATGTATCCATATCGATTAATTTTGGTTGTTCCAAATATACGTTATTTGAAAAAAAGTTATGGTACCCTCTTGCAGAACTGCGTTGTAAATATGTTAAGGAAACATTTAAATTAATAGTTAATTAAAAAAGTTGCTCAAAGTAATGGAACTCCTCAACCCCTTTAAAAAAAAAACAGGAACCCTTCTGAAATTTTGTTTTGAAAGTTTTCATATTTGAAAACTGAAAAAAATCACAGTATACAGCAAACCAGCCATTGACAATATGCTTATTTGAAAACTAATACATGAAATGTTGTGAATATATAGGATTTTTTTGTCATTAACCCATAGGCAACAACTGGTGCAAAAGTACCTACAAATGTTTGTTGATATATTTGAAATGTAAATTTGAACAGCAAAATTCGTAAAACAAATTATAATAAGACAAAAATATTGTTAATTACTACGTGGGAGGTGGGCGTGGTTATTGGCAGATTTCGACAAAATTTAACACTAACCTAAATTATACCAAAGGCAACTTCGACACCGACTTTCGTTAAAATAACTAAATAAATAACTAAATTTTGTTCGAGTTAGCGTGTTTACAAACAGAGAGGGCTGAACTAGTTCATCTCGTCATTCTGAATATATGTGTATATACGTACATACATTTTATACGGTTAACAAACGCGCTCGCTTATCTGCATAAACCGTCTTTACTTGCATTAATTCATGCATTATCCTCTTTCAAATGTGAATAATCGGCTGAACAAATACACACAAATTACGTGCATTTGAAAATTGGAGAGTTGTACCATAAGCTAAGTAATACTTCTTTTACCGCCTAATCGATGGGACCATTTTACAAAGTCAGCCCACCATTATTCACTCAAAGTTGTGTTCAGAACACGGTTTGACTTATGTAGGAACTGCATTGGGTCATAATTGCTAACGCTTCACGCTTCATTTGCTTGGAATTTCGTGTTTCTCGTTATTTTATTTTATGTGACTTGAAAATATTTTTCACTATAAGAAAATATTTAAATTGGATTTCATTTGGGTTAATGAAAACGACAACTGTGAAAAAATATCAACCAATACATTCAAACAAAATGTCAAATAAGCATGTTTACATTTTTTGTTTTGGCTACCTGGATCACTGTATACTGTGAAAAAAATATTTAGTACAAAAATAATTGTGATAAATCAATTTTGTATATTCTTCTGCGAAAAAATTTCTACAATCGATGATGTATATGTATACATATCAAGATGTGTCTGTTTTGCTCTACAGTTGCGATAAGTTGCTTTGGAATAAATAATATTGCACGAGTCATTGGCTTTGGGTTAGTGGCAGAAAACTTCAATACATAAGTACATATACTTTGAAATAAAATATTTGTTTTTGTTTCAATTCCAGATATGTTCAAACTTTAAAGTATAAAATATATCAACCCTGGGAACAAATTATTGGTACTGAATGGTAAAAAAAAGTGTGCATTCATTCTAAATATACAATCATGTGTGAGTGCGAATGCTGCTGAACATTCACATTCTATACTGAATGGCAATCTAGCATTCAATAACAAAACACAGTTTGTTTGTTTTAAAATATTTTAAGCCACTCAGGAATGAAGTTTTTATTTATACAAACCAACAATCAACATTTTGAAAGGAATGCCGAGTGAATGCAGACTATGTTGATTCAATCATTTTACAGCTCTGATACCAAAGCATTTCGTAGTGGAGACACGAACCAAAACACATTTACCTCTATCACCCCTATTCTGCAACACTTTCGTATTCGGATTTTGCTACGAATCGTAGGCATTGTATGCTGCTATCCGAATCGCAACTTCGAACTTTCGAAATTCGTAACAATGGCATGCCTAAAAACGAACGAGTAAGCTTTTTTGCGTAATTTTGTTCGAAAACAAATCTGTGTCGGGGGCGAGATAAAAGATGTAAATCGATGCGTGTTTGCAGGAAATATTAGTGGTGTATATTTAAACAGATAAATTTGCTTATCGCATATACCCCCCTTCGTCAGTGGCATGAAACTTTTTATATTTGAATTAATAACACAATACTATTTTACCCTTCCGATTTATAATTTTTTTATTTCAGACTGATGACAAATTATCTTTTAATGAATATATAAAATTATCGGTTGGTGGATTATGTATTTGAATATTTGCGAAATACACTAGGCCATTTTGCTTAGTTCCCCACAGTGTTGGGAAATAAAATTGTTCCTTCAGTATGAAATCTATAAAAAAACAGTACTTTTCGACTGTAAATTGTATCGACTTTTTAATTTGCTCATATGCATGCATGCATACATAGATTCCCTTCAAGACCAATGATTTGGTGGTATTCACGGGAAAGTTTATGTAGGTACATTTACTTATTTTACACTTTTAACATATATGTTAAGGGAGATATTTTAAGGTACACTTCTGAACAAACAAATTTTTTTAAGTTATTATGAATGGATAAAGGAGACATCTTCTTTGAATTCAGTACTAAAACTTGACACTTCAAGTGCTTATCAAAACTTTATACATGCTAACTAGATTCGCCATTTATCTTAAAATTATATAATTTTAATTATTTGTTTATAAAAATGCAGTTTACACTTTAACAAAACCCATATAAATCCAAATTTTAATCTTTGCGCAACATTAAAAAAATCATCAATCTTTTTAATTAGATTTCCTAGAAATATATATTTTGAGTATGCAGTTTTGTAGCCCGATCAATTCAAATAAAGCGCAAGTTTAAAATACATAGCTGCGACTTATCGTTGTTTGTCATTTTTTTTTAATGTTGTTCAAAGATTAAACTTATTTTCATTTAGTGTTTCTTAAGGAATAAACTATATTTTTATAAAGAAATAATTCAAATTAAAATATAATAAAATAAATAGTCAAATCTAGTGAATATGTGAGTGTCGTAAAGTTATGATATTTAAGAAAATCTTTTTCCTTATTATAATGACACTGTTTCTATATGAAGCTGATTTCCAAATTTTGTTTTAATAAAATTTAGTATCGAAAATATTCTTTCAAAACTTGCCTAGGAATGTGATATAATGGTTCGTTCAAAACCTTTGTTCAAAACTTCTAAAGGCAAAAACGAGAAGGCGAAGTCAAAAAGAGAATAAAAAAATTTCCCGCAGTGAATTTTCAGATTTTTAAAACGGTATAGTAATTTAATTTTTTGAATTTAAATAAAGCTTGAAGACCCCATGGAATAAGCGAGTAGATAAA
>NW_023467885.1:0-6296 GCF_013731165.1 Rhagoletis pomonella | reverse complement strand
TGCTTGCTTGCGCGTCGCTTGTACTTCGCCGTCTGTTTGCTTCCCTCGCCGCCGTCCACTTGGCTATTTGCTCTTCGTTTTAAGTTTAAAAATTTTACTCTGCTGTCGTTTTGTGCTTCTACAGCGCAGTCGCTGTTTACTGCGCGTCGTTGCTTGCTTGCGCGTCGCTTGTACTTCGCCGCCTGTTTGCTCCCTCGCCGCCGTCCACTTGGCTATTTGCTCTTCGTTTTAAGTTGAAAAATTTTATTCTGCTGTCGTTTTGTGCTTATACAGCGCAGTCGCTGTTTACTGCACGTTGTTGCTTGCTTGCGCGTCGCTTGTACTTCGCGCCTGTTTGCCTCCCTCTGCTTTATTGCGCGCCGCTGCTTAGTTACGCGCCGCTACTTAACTGTGCGTCGCTGGTCCCTTGTATTACAGTCCCGCAAGTGCGCGTATTCTTCCTCGCGCATATATTGACGAGTTGTTGCGGTACCCGACCAAAAACAAAGTATTATGCGCACGCCACACGGATCGGACCACAGTACAGTACAGTAACGGTTAAGTTCCGTTACCCACGCGCCCAATGTATTTTGCTAGAAATTTCTTGAAAATTCCGCACTCTGTTAAGCATTTACTGATGCATTAAATGTTTTAAGTGTTTTTCTTAAAAGTTCTACGATTTCACTGTACGTTTAAAGACGACGCTACAATTTCGCACACGACTATTTTGTTTATTACATGAACGCGTACTTCAATTTAGCATAGCGCATTTAGTTATTTTCGCGCACTGTTCGTTCCACTTCGCGACACCACTTGTAGGATTTCCTTTCTTAACCAAATTAAAATCCCATTTCAGTTTACGCAGGTTTGCTCATTTATTTTATTAAATTAAAATGTACACTTAACACGGAATACATACAATGTAGGTTGAAGCCTGAGGTCCGTCCGGTGCCCGCGGTCGCGTAAATTCGAATGTCGTTCTTGTCCGTTTTTCTAGTTTTCGTTCCTCTCGTCAAGTTGTTCGCTTGTTTCTTTCACTGTCCTTCTTATACAGCGTTGCATCTGGAAGTCAGTGTTACCTGATTGTACGATATTGTGTCATTTCGTAAGTGGTAAGTAAGTGTTGTGATCTCGTAAGTATTGTCCGGCAGTCAAATCCTACAATTCGGCCATCCTAGTGATCATTCGACCTCGAATGATGGGCTCCACGGTTTCATGAACTCAGCGACGGTGGTGGTGCGTCTGGGTCCCTCGTGGTCGCCAACCTTGACTACTTCGTATCGGCCGTGCTCCAGCTTCTTGACAACTTTGTACGGTCCAAAGAACTTGGGTCTCAATTTCAATCCGACTCCGTACTGGGTCCGCTGTATGGCCACCAATTCGTTGAGGTTGTAGTTGGCCTCGGCTCTACGCCGTGCATTGAATGTGCGTCGATTTTCTTGTTGGATGACGGAGATATTATCTTGTGCTTGTTGGCGTAAGGTTTCCCTCTCCACATCTAGTTCTTCGACAGCCGCATCTTCCAGCAAATCCTGAAATGCGGGCATGCCTTCTATTCGCATATCTAATCCCGTCAAGATCTTGAATGGGGATTGCCTGGTACTCCTCGGCGGTGTACTATTTATTATCTGCTGCACGCGATCCACGTACTTGTACCAATGGCCTTTATTCTCGCTACACATCTTGGATAGCATGGGAACGACGATCCGATGCATGCGTTCCACTTGGCCGTTCCCTCGAGAAACTCCAGTCGCTATCACTAAATGCTGAATGTTCTCGCTTGCACAATAATCCTTAAAGCGATTGGAGGTGAAGGCTGCGCCCCGGTCGGTAATGATTCGCCTGGGATTCCCGAATACTGATGACTGTTTTTTCATGCGATCGATCACGGCTTCTGCACCAGTGTCCTTGGTGGGATACAGCCAGACGAATTTGGAAAAGGCGTCTACTACCACCAATATGTAATTATAGGCCTTTTTAGTCGTCTCCATTGGTCCCACATGGTCGACGTGGAAGGTTCCGAGTGGTTTGTCTTCCTTACTGATGGTGTTGAGGTAGCCTTCCTTCTTCCCTGATTTGGCGTCGGTAATTATACACTCCACACAACTCTTCACTACTCTGGCCACTTTTGCGTTCAAGTGAGAAATGTAAAATGACTTTTCCACTGCTTCTTGGGTTCTCTTGACGGAGAAGTGCCCCTGATTGTGTGCCATCTTAATGATTTCGTCCTCCATTGGCGACGGTACGACGATAAGTTCCTTCGTTGGATCTTTGTACAAGATGTCATGCTTTACGTAGTAATCTTCGTATTCGTCTTTCTCTAGCACCTTCCGAACCGCCCTTATCCAATTGTCTTGGAGCTGTGCCTGTTTCAGGCGATGGCTGAGCGAGTCCTCCAACATCAGGCACGATACCCTGCTCAGGGCATCCACATGCCGCATCTTTGTGCCACTCCGGTGTTCAATCTCGTAATCGAAGTCTTGTAGGAACATTGCCCACCGGGATACTCTCAAAGGGACATCTCGTTTCCTCATGGTCATGGCGAATGCGTTGCAGTCGGTGATTATTTTGAATTTTAATCCCAGCAAGTACACTCGCCACTTTTTGAGCGCCTCTACAATCGCCAGTACCTCTAGTTCGTAAGAGTGATATTTCTCTTCTGTCGGTTTAGTTTTACGGCTCATATATTGGACCGGGTGGAATTCTTGGTCGTCACTATCTTTCTGCAGCATTACTGCGCCATAACCGTACATACAGGCATCCGCATGCACTTCGGTTACTGCCTTCGGGTCATACAGCTTCAAAACTGGTGCGTTTGTTAGGGCCGACTTCAACTGCTGGAATGCTGCTAGCTGCTCGTCTCGTAGTTCGAACCTGGCGTCCTTCCTCAGCAAGTCTGATAGGGGTTTAGCAATAATAGCGTAGTTTTCGACGAACCGTCTGAAATACGACGTTAAGCCCAGGAAGCGTTGCATTGCCTTCCGGTCACGCGGTAATTGAAAATTTTTAATAGCACTCGTTTTCGCGTCCGAAGGTTTTATTGAACCATTTTCGATTATATAGCCGAGGAACTCGACCCTTCTCATTAGGAATTGACACTTACTCCAATTCATCCGTAAACCAGCCGCTGCAGCCGTCCTCATCACTTCCTCCAGCTTCTGGATGCCTTCTGCTTCATCCTTGGAGGGAATCGTCAGGTCATCCATATAAGCTACCACCGTTCCGCTACGTATCAAATCTCTTAGTACTGCGAAAATAAATCGGGAAAATACCGCCGGCGAGTTTGAGATCCCAAACGTATCGGAACTCGTATTGGCCATTGTGCGTTACAAATGCGGTGTACTTCCGCGAATCTAACGCTACCGGCACATGGAAGAACCCGTTTGTGAGATCTAACGTCGTAAAAACATTGGATCCTTGTAGCTGCTCGATGACGTCGTCCATCATGGACATGGGAAAATTGTCTCGTAGGATTTTTGCGTTCAAACGTCGATAGTCACAACAGAGGCGTTTACGTCCGTCCTTCTTCGAGACCAACACTACCGGCGACGCGTAATCGGAGCTGCTCGGTTGGATGATGCCTTCCACTAGCCACTCCGCCACTTGCTTCTCCACCACACATCGGTCTACGTAAGACATCCGCCTCGGTCTTTCGTACACAGGGTTGTCATCGGTTAACACGATCTTCATTTCGACGGGCGATTCGAAATTGCGTCTAGGCTTGTAATTGGCTATTAAGTTCCTCACTGCAACTGCATGTTCCTTGCTCAGATGGGACAAATCTGTTTCCATCTCTGGTGCTTCCTTCATGCCCGCCACTAGGCATAACTCTCCGAACTCCTCGACCAGCTCGAAACTCGGTTCTCCTCGTTCCCCACTACTGGGTCTACAGTAACAGCAGAGCGCGCGCTCCCTCCGTCATTGCCCATCTTTACCGACTTCCGCGACATCTCACTGTGCCCCTGTGGCCTAACAGCTACACCAAAACGCCCTCTCGTGACTTCGCAATGCCCTGCTGCCAATACCTCTTGCGTCTCGATGTGCTTCCGCAGCTCCTTCGTCCCCTCTCTGCGACTAGGGACGCTCATACGCTCCTCTTTGCCACTCATCGGTTTGCGTGCCGTCTCTTTAGGCGCAAATGTTCCAGCACACTTGCCTCCTCCTACCGCCGCTTCGATTTTCCGATGCACCTCCTCGCTGACCTTGTTTTTAAATTCCACGCCTTCTTCTGTGACCACCATGTCGACCTGCTTTAGCACATCGTTGCCGACTACCAACGCGTAGCTGATGTCTCGCTCCCTAGCGACGTGAAATTCTATGTCCATCTCGATGCCGTCAGTAGTGACGTGAACGGTGAAGTTACCCATTGTCGTGATTTCACTTCCACCGATGCCCACCAAACGTCGTCTCTCCTTACCAAGCTCTACATCTAGGCGCAACATCATTAGCGTATCATAACGCATCAAGCACAAGTCCGAGCCTGTATCAATCAGGGCGGATACCTCACTCCCGTTGAAATTTAATTCTTTAAAGATTAACCCGCATCTCTTCTTTGCTGACATCATGTTCGCGGATGATTCTGATTTAGCTGGGTTACCAGCCAACTTACATTCTGATGCGCGATGTCCCTCTCTACCACACCTAAAACATTTCATATTACGCTTACGTGGACAATTTCTAGCAAAATGTGAAAAGTCGCCACAATTGAAACAGCTTTTCCTGGTCGAACTCGAACTTGGTGAGACCTTGTTTGAGGACGTCGGCTGAACCTGATTCGAATTCGATGATGTGGGCTTATTGGCCCGTATTCTTTCATACACTTTGATTTGTTCCTTCAAATCCCTAATACTTTTGGCCTGATATAGGTTACTTTTATTTGCCCTCGAGTCAGGTATCCCCTCGATAAAATATTCGATAAGGCTAGAGTCGTCTAGATTTATCGGTTTTGCTATCTCCAACATAGTGTATAAGTATTCGCGTAGGTCTTCTCGCGGACGCAACCTACGGTTCCTAAGAGTGCGGTGTACTTCAATTGAGGACACGGTGGTACCAAACTCCTTACGTAGAGCTGCTTTTAGTAGCTCCCAATTCTTAATACCGCCTTGGCTACGAATAAATAGCTTAGCTGCGCCTTTCAACAATTGCTTCGCGTATATGTACATCTGAAGCTCACTCCATTGAACGGCCATCGCATTATCTTCAAAATCTTCTAACCATTTTTCAAAACTGGGTTGACCGGATCCGCTGAACCTTGTTAAAGACTCCTCTACATCTCGGAGAGTAAACACCGAACGTCCCACCACCGCCGCAGGAACACTACGTTGACTAGCAAAATCATCTAAATCGTCGGCCTCGCTGTCACTAACGTTCAAGCCAAAATGTTCTAATAATCTGTCCTGGAGTGTAGCCTTCCGTCCGTTTGTCGCTAACCCCAACTGCTCTAATTTTTCTTTCAACCCGTCTACGGTCAGCCCTAGAATTTGGTCGCGGTCCATGTCGAACAATAATATTACAACAATAATATTACAACAATATATTCAATATAAAATTATTAATTAGGTGACAATAATCGTAGGGTAATAGGGTAATTCTATTGACTAACATATGCAAGTGGTTGATCAATTTCGGGAAATGGCTGATTACTTGTTGACAGTGCACGTGAATTTTCTTCCAACAAATATTTACTTAAATTGATAGTTTCTTTCTAATATTTGAGTGGTAAAAAAAAATAGATTACATTACGTAACAGTTTAAACACCGGTTTTGTGGAACCACATACAAAATTTTACGTTTACAACTTGAAAACCATCGGCCTGCTAACACAAAACAAATTACCGTTCTTATATGTGTGCCTGTCACTGTTTTCCCGTTTTTGCAAATTTACATATACAAAAGTACAACGATATTACAATAAAAGTTATGAAAAGTAACAATAGCAAGAACTTAGCTGAGCTGTACTGCTTTTCCCTCGCTGTTGTCTGCTGTGTTGTGTTGTTGTTGTCTTTCTTGTAAAATCGTTGCCCGTTTGTCTCCCTCGCCGCCGTCGACTCGGCTATTGTTCTTCGTTTCAAAGTAAAAAATTTTATTCTGCTGTCGTTTTGTGCTTATACCGCGCAGTCGCTGTTTACTGCACGTCGCTGCTTGCTTGCGCGTCGCTTGTACTTCGCCGTCTGTTTGCTTCCCTCGCCGCCGTCCACTTGGCTATTTGCTCTTCGTTTTAAGTTTAAAAATTTTACTCTGCTGTCGTTTTGTGCTTCTACAGCGCAGTCGCTGTTTACTGCGCGTCGTTGCTTGCTTGCGCGTCGCTTGTACTTCGC
>NW_023467884.1:3177-6297 GCF_013731165.1 Rhagoletis pomonella | reverse complement strand
AAGTATACTCCGGGCAAAACTCGGTCAACCTGGTACTACATACTGTAGTAACATACATACACACGTTAACAACGCAGTGCCCTTTAAGGTGTATATCACTCATACGCCCCGCTGGCAAGCATATAACTCGAATGATAAGCCGTTAAAAGTTTAACAAACGCAAAAACGGTCAAAGCTGACACGTTTTAAGTCTTGCTCACGCAGTAAATGCAAATAACCGCACAGACTACTGCACAAATTGGGGTGAATAGAATAGCTGAGTCCAATTCACCGTAAATGGCCGCCGAAGTACGAAGCGGAAGTGGGAAATCTGTATTTATTTTACGAAATGTTTAGGCACAAAATAGGCCACAGGCTGGTTAACAAATGTATAAGCACACACACATGGCACGCTGCTGCACACACAAACCTGCATACAACGATTCACTGTTTTTTGTATATATTGTCTTAGGTTTACTATGCATATTTACAGCTTGGCGATATTCCATTGCATTTACCCAATTTGCAGCTCGTTAAGCGATAAGCAACCAAAAGTTTTACATGCTGCTCCACTTGCATTTGTTTGGCGTTGTAAATTTATCGGCTACGTTGAAAGGGTGTTGCTTACTAGAGCTTGAAGCTGTTTGTGGAATAGCTGTGCGGATTTGTAACCTGTACATTAGGATGTTCCTTAAAATATGGACATATAAATTTTGTATGGGACACCATCTTAATGTGAGTCATGAAATGGACTCAGCATGCAATATTAAGCGCCAAAAACTTTCCTTTTTTACAGTTTTTTGGAATTCGTATTTTTTATTTTTATTTTTGAATTATTCTTAAGTTCTAAATAACACCGTTTACAAATACATAATTATCTTGAAAAAATGCCAAGAAACTTATATAAAGGGGAAAGTTAGTTGGGCTTCCTGAGATTAAAACGCATTTCTTAAATTTTCTTTTGCAGGTTTTTGATATTATGGTATTTATGTGTTTTTAGATATATGTATTTTTTATTAAATAGACAAGTCCAATCCATACAATTATAATACACGTTAAACAACATACTATTTTTGTTGATAAAAATTTCAAAAAACAAGAGCAAATCAATTTACTCTCGAATCAAGGGGCCTAATGTCGTAAAACTGGGTTTTTTAGTATTTCTCTCTGAAGTCAAGATTTTTAAAAGGACTTTGAGACTTCAAAAATTTTATTAATGCAAAAAGATTTTTTAAAAGTTCAGCGCAATGCTGTATAAAAATATAGGTACTAAATGAAAGAAAAGTTGTTTAAAATAAAATTTAAAAAATAGTTCGCTAGTGTGAATATGGATTGAAAATGGCTTTGAAACTATTTTTTTTTTTCTTAATCTAATAAAGTTAAAAGAACAAAATTCAGGGATAAATTATTATCTACATTAGTCTTAAACATACATTTTTTTTTTAAATATATACTACAAATTTTCAAGCATATTAAAGTATAAAATCTTAAAAGAACATTTTCAATATCTCTTCGTCCTTAAGCATAAAAAAATTTTAGTCTTTTTCAATTCTACAGAGTTTGCTCTTTTCTTCACCAATCTTCAGGCGTGTAAAATTTACTGTCGCACGGTGTAAGACTACAAAAAAAATCATTTCATTTAAATTTTTCTCCAACCCAGCTAATATTATTTTAAAGCTATGAAATTTTCATGCATTTATTTATTTCGTACGTAGAACAAAATAAATGGTTGTTGTCGCATACATAATTTAATTGTACATAATTTAAAGAATACCCTAATGTACCTAGTGTACTTATGTTTATGTAGAGAAAATGTTGCTTCTATGCTACCTGTGCTGTTGCTACCTACATAAGTATATTCACATATGGCGTAATATGAGCAGCTTATTGGTGGGTAAGATGTTCCTTTTTATGTTTGGAGAAATTGTTTGCCTATTTTAAAATACTTTCTTTATTGAGAATGAGCTAATTTAACGAGTATGGCAGATAAAATTCTGAGGATTAAATATAAGCTCTTAATTTTAAGTAAGTCCTAAACGTTTAAAAGCATAAAAAAAAAACAAATAAAAAATCTAAAAAATAAACCAACTTGTGTGTGGATCCCACGGGCACCTGAAGTGACGTCTGAATTCGAAGCCTCCAATAGGTTGAACAATTTCAAATTCCATACTAGTGGTTATAATAAGGTGGTCAGGACAAATTTAAATAATTTTGTTATGGCTCTAGGGCCAGTTTACAATTTCCTATGGGAAGCTTTTCGGCCGGTTTCAAAAAAAAAGCAAACAATATTTTTGTTTTGTAAAATGGAGGTCAATCTCTTTTGATGCAAATAAGGTATATACATTTCACTGTGTTATTAAATCTCCTTCGATCAACGCCTACAATAATAATAAAATACAACCCTGATTAAAAGTATTATATTTCTTTTTTAATTTTATAATAAATTCCTTCAATAACATAGGTTTACAAAATTTCTGCATATGGAACCAAATCTCTATGTTCCCTATGTTATTCGACGCCCTGGATGCGAATCCGGGGTCTGTTAGCCTCTGTCACGTGAAGTTCGAGGTCATTTAAAGGTCAAGTAGAGAAAAATTCATTGAAAAAGCCTAAAAATTCATATATATGGGGTTTTCGACTCGCTGAACCCGAAAGCGAGGTCTTTTTTGATAACTTTTTGAGACTTTTTTGATAATAGCAAATACACAAGTATACCGAAATTAACGCATTTTCTTCCAGACATATAACATATGTTCGACATTTGTTTGGTATAGAGAAAATGAGCAACACTTTCCACAAGAAAATTGTCAAAAATTAACGGCAAATCCGAGACGAAAATTTAATTGGCTATAAAACTACATACACAGAATATTTTTTAGAAATCTAATTAGCTCCAAATTCCAATGAAAATTTGTCGAATTTTGCTAATTTCACACAAAGTTTTAAGATTTCAATTACATACATAATTTCTTTTTCACACAAAAATAATAAAAAAAAATAATAAATAAATAAACCAAAGGGGAAATATCCAAAAAATGCTAAAATATCTCTTCCCTACTTATATTTTCGCCACTGTATTTACGAACTTCCAATAGTTTTATTGCAATCTAAAGTAACATGACAACACTACACACTTCTTCA
>NW_023467884.1:0-3077 GCF_013731165.1 Rhagoletis pomonella | reverse complement strand
TGAAGAAGTGTGTAGTGTTGTCATGTTACTTTAGATTGCAATAAAACAATTGGAAGTTCGTAAATACAGTGGCGAAAATATAAGTAGCGAAGAGATATTTTACCATTTTTTGGCTATTTCCTCTTTTGTTTATTTATTTATTATTTTTTTATTATTTTTGTGTGAAAGTATAGGTCGTTGGCTAACAAAAATTATGTATGTAAGTGAAATCTTAAAACTTTGTGTGAAATTAGCAAAATTCGACAAATTTTCATTGCACTGTGGAGCTAATTAGATTTCTAAAAAATATTCTGTGTATATAGTTTTATAGCCAATTCAATTTTCGTCTCGGATTTGCCGTTAATTTTTGACAATTTTCTTGTGGAAAGTGTTGCTCATTTTCTCTATACCAAACAAATGTCGGACATAGGTTATATGTCTGGAAGAAAATGCGTTAATTTCGGTATACTTGTGTATTTGCTATTATCAAAAAAGTCTCAAAAAGTTATAAAAAAAGACCTCGCTTTCGGGTTCAGCTAGTCGAAAACCCCATATATATGAATTTTCAGGCTTATTCAATGAATTTTTCTCTACTTGACCTTTAAATGACCTCGAACTTGACGTTACAGAGGCTAACAGACCTCGTATTCGCATTCAGAGCGTCGAATAACATAGGGAACATAGAGATTTGGTTCCATATGCAGAAACTTTGTAAACCTATGTTATTGAAGGAATTTATTATAAAATTAAAAAAGAAATATACTACTTTTAATCGGGGTTGTATTTTATTATTATTGTAGGGGTTGATCGAAAGAGATTTAATAACACAGTGAAATGTATATACGTTATTTGCATCAAAAGAGATTGACCTCCATTTTACAAAACAAAAATATTGTTTGCTTTTTTTTCAAACCGGCCGAAAAGCTCCCCATAGGAAATTGTAAACTGGCCCTAGAGCCATAACAAAATTATTTAAATTTGTCCTGACCACCTTATTATAACCACTAGTATGGAATTTGAAATTGTTCAACCACACACAAGTTGGTTTATTTTTAGGTTTTTTTTTTGTTTTTTTATAAGCCTTTAAACGTTTAGGACTTACTTAAAATTAAGAGCTTATATTTAATCCTGAGAATTTTATCTGCCATACTCGTTAAATTAGCTCATTCTCAATAAAGAAAGTATTTTAAAATAGGCAAAAAATTTCCCCAAACATAAAAAGGAACATCTTACCCACCAATAAGCTGCTCATATTACGCCATATGTGAATATACTTATGTAGGTAGCAACAGCACAGGTAGCACAGTACATAAACATAAGTACACTATGTACATTAGGGTATTCTTTAAATTATGTACATCTAAATTTTGTATGCGACAACAACCATTTATTTTGTTCTACGTACGAAATAAATAAATGCATGAAAATTTCATAGCTTTAAAATAATATTAGCTGGGTTGGAGAAAAATTTAAATGAAATGTTTTTTTTTGTAGTCTTACACCGTGCGACAGTAAATTTTACACGCCTGAAGATTGGTGAAGAAAAGAGCAAACTCTGTAGAATTGAAAAAGACTAAAATTTGTTTATGCTTAAGCACGAAGAGATATTGAAAATGTTCTTTTAAGATTTTATACTTTAATATGCTTGAAAATTTGTAGTATATATTAAAAAAAAAAAATGTATGTTTAAGACTAATATAGATAATAATTTATCCCTGAATTTTGTTCTTTTAACTTTATTAGATTAACAAACAAAAAATAAAAAATTGTTTGAAAGCCATTTTCAATCCATATTCGCACTAGTCAACCATTTTTTTAATTTTATTTTAAACATCTTTTCTTCATTTAGTACCTATATTTTTATACAGCATTGCGCTGAACTTTTGAAAAATCTTTTTGCATTAATCAAATTTTTGAAATCTCAAAGTCCTTTTAAAAAACTTGAATTCAGAGAGAAAAGCTAAAAAGCCCAGTTTTACGACATTAGGCCCCTTGATTCGAGAGTAAATTGATTTGCTCTTGTTTTTTGAAATTTTTATCAACAAAAATAGTATGTTGTTTAACGTGTATTATAATTGTATGGATTGGACTTGCCTATTTAATAAAAAATACATATATCTAAAAACACATAAATACCATAATATATATCAAAAACCTGCCCAAAAGAAAATTTAAGAAATGCGTTTTAATCTCAGGAAGGCTCAACTAACTTTCCCCTTTATATAAGTTTCTTGGCATTTTTTTAAGATTATTATGTTTTTTTAAACCGGCGTTATTTAGATTTTAAGAATAATTAAAAAAAAATACAAATTCCAAAAAACTGTAACAAAGAAAAGTTTTTGGCGCTTAATATTGCATGCGAGTCCATTTCGCAATGACTCACATTAAGATAGTGTCCCATACAAAATTTATATGTCCATATTTTAAGGAACATCCTAATGTACAGGTTACAAATCCGCACAGCTATTACACAAACAGCTTCAAGCTCTAGTAAGCAACACCCTTTCAACGTAGCCGATAAATTTACAACGCCAAACAAATGCAAGTGGAGCAGCATGTAAAACTTTCGGTTGCTTATCGCTTAACGAGCTGCAAATTGGGTAAATGCAATGGAATATCGCCAAGCTGTAAATATGCATAGTAAACCTAAGACAATATATACAAAAAACAGTGAATCGTTGTATGCAGGTTTGTGTGTGCAGCAGCGTGCCGTGTGTGTGTGACCATACATTTGTTAACCAGCCTGTGGCCTATTTTGTGCCTAAACATTTCGTAAAAAAAATAGACATTTCGCATTTCCGCTTCGTACTTCGGCGGCCATTTACGGTGAATTGGACTCAGCTATTCTATTCACCCCAATTTGTGCAGTAGTCTGTGCGGTTATTTGTATTTACTGCGTGAGCAAGACTTAAAACGTGTCAGCTTTGACCGTTTTTGCGTTTGTTAAACTTTTAACGGCTTATCATTCGAGGTATATGCTTGTCAGCGGGGCGTATGAGTGATATACACCTTAAAGGGCACTGCGTTGTTAACGTGTGTATGCATGTTACATACAGTATGTAGTACCAGGTTGACCGAGTTTTGCCCGGAGTATACTT
>NW_023467883.1:0-6297 GCF_013731165.1 Rhagoletis pomonella | reverse complement strand
GCATTCGAATTTGTGCTGATTATTCGACAGGTTTAAACGATTGCATGGTACCTAATCTGTATCCAATTCCGCATGCAGATGATATATTCGCACAAATGTCGCTTTGCAAATATTTTAGCAAAATAGATTTATCTGACGCTTACCTTCAATTGGAAGTCGATGACGAATCCAAGAAAATTCTCACGATAAACACGCACAGAGGTCTTTTTACATTTAATCGGTTACCACCAGGACTAACGTCTGCACCAGGTGCTTTTCAAAAAGCTATGGAAACTATCCTCAGCAATTTAGAGGGAGTTATAACATATCTGGATGACGTGATCATAGCTACACCTTCAATACAAGAAAATTACAAAATGGTTATGAACGTAATGGAAAGGTTCAAAGAGCACAGTCTCACGATAAACTGGTCAAAATGTGAAATTTTCAAAACGTCAATAAAATACCTGGGACACGTCATTGATGAAAAAGGTATACATCCAGATGCATCCTAAGTGGAAGCAATCAACCACATGCCGAGACCTACAAATGTAAGCGAACTCAGATCCTTTTTGGGAGCGATAAACTACTACGGCAAGTTCATAAACCGTATGAGAAATATTCGATATCCACTTGATGAGTTATTGAAAGCAAATAAAAATTGGAAATGGACGTCGGAATGTGAGAAGTCATTTAACGATTTCAAACAAATATTGCAATCGGATCTTGTGTTGACACATTATAATCCTTCACTTCCTATATCCGTAGCAGCAGATGCATCCATTGTTGGTATAGGAGCACAAATTTTTCATACTCTGCCAGATGGAACAAAAAAAGTCGTATATCACATCTCAAGAGCACTTACTTCGACAGAGAAGCGGTATAGCCAAATAGAGAAAGAAGCGTTAGCACTCGTATATGCATGCACAAAATTTCACAAAATGATATACGGACGTAAATTCACGCTATTAACGGACCATAAACCACTGCTTACGATTTTTGGTTCCAAGAAAGGCATCCCAACGCACACCGCCAACAGATTACAAAGGTGGGCATTAATTTTAATGAGCTACGATTTTCAAATTCAGTATGTCAAGACCACAGAATTTGGAAATGTTGATGTTCTATCACGGCTTATAAGTCAACAAAGACAACAAGATGAAGAATTCATCATAGCCAAAATTTTTGTTGAAAACGAAATAAAAACTACCCTTCAAGATAATATAAAAACGTTACCAGTTACACTTGCGATGATAAAACAGGCCACGAAAAACGATAACACACTTAGCAAAATCATCGAACGCGTTAAGGAAGGATGGCCAAAATCATCAAAGCAGCTTGCGGCGGACGAAGAACTATTTTTCAACCGAAAGGACTCATTGTCAGTCGTTGACAATTGTGTCATGTATTCAGATCGAGTGGTAATTCCTGAGATTTTTCGAAAGCGGATCCTCAAGCAGCTACATAGAGGACATCAAGGTAGCGAACGTATGAAAGCGATTGCGCGATCGTACGCTTACTGGCCAAGGATCGACGCGGATATAGTTGCGTTTGTGAAACAATGTCAAAGTTGTGCGTTAAACGCAAAATCTCCGACAAAAGCCAAACTAAGCTCATGGCCAATCACGAAGAGTCCATTAGAGCGAGTACACATTGACATCGCGGGTCCTATTCGAGATAAGTACTATTTAGTTATGGTAGATGCGTACTCAAAATGGCCAGAAGTAGTGCAAACAACGACAATTTCAACAAATGAAATCATCAATCATTTGCACGAGTTCATCAGTAGGTATGGACAGCCGAGAACTTTAGTTTCGGACAACGGTACGCAGTTCACAAGCTCGCAATTTGCTCAATTCTGCAAAGAAAGGGGAATACAACACATCTTCACACCACCATATCACCCCCAATCGAATGGCCAAGCAGAGCGTTTTGTGGACACCATTAAAAGAGCATTGGCAAAAGCGTTTTCCGAAAAGT
Organism: Rhagoletis pomonella; assembly: GCF_013731165.1. Lineage (NCBI taxonomy): Eukaryota > Metazoa > Arthropoda > Insecta > Diptera > Tephritidae > Rhagoletis > Rhagoletis pomonella. Next base: position 4,338 of record NW_023467883.1, on the reverse strand, counting down.
CACCGAACGACAGATACAACCTACTTGTTTTTCTTTCGCAGTATCGTGCCACGCCAAATCCAAGTGCACCGGACAGTCATGCGCCATCCGAATTGTTCATCGGAAGAAAGATCTCAACTCCGTTAGACCTACTAAAGTCACACGTTGTATCTCATGAGAAAAATACAGTAATGGAGAGCGCCTTCAATAATAAACATGGGGCAGCTCAAAGAAGTTTTAAGTCGGGGGACCAAGTGTTTGCAAAGGTATTTCACAACAACAAATGGTCGTGGTACCCAGGCACTGTTATCGAAAAAGTCGGCAGGGTCGTATACAACGTTCTCGTAAAATCCAGGAAGCGAAATGAACTTCAGCGGTCACATGCAAACCAACTGCGAAACCGATTTTGCGAAGATGAAACGAGTGATACCGAAAATAGCCAAGACTTTACTCCAGCGACTGTCGAATCAGATCCTGTTCCGGTACTACGCCGTTCTACAAGGCAACGCAGGCTTCCCAGACGTTACCTCTAAAAACGAAGGGGGATGTTGGCAGCATATCATGCACTAATGGCAACCCTAAACGCGCAATGCCACCAATGGCATTTCTTTACATTGACATTCCGAGAATTATCACCATCGTAGACGGCCGCATTGTAAGGAGCACGATCTTGTATACTTATAAATTTTATAGTTAATAGTTAACTTCCATATGTAAATATCTATCTACTTTCTCCGTTAATAAATAGTGTTAAGAGCAATACCTAAGTCTCTTGCGTGCTTTTACTTTAACACTCGAATATCAAGGTAAAAAGCATAACACACGCTTTGTTCGGCCTCCTCCGTCGACATCAGTGTCAAAGAGATATCATCTTCTGTAGAGGCATAATTTATATTCCGGCTTGTTTTCCGACTACCAACACCCTCGCCATTTGTTGAGCTATGATAATGGAAGCCATTGCCATCTTCAGGCTCCTTGTAGCCACCAACAGCCTCAATAAGTGGCGCAATAAAATTGTGTAGAAAACACTTCAATCCGAAGCGTACAATTAAGCGTAAAAGAAAACTGTGATGATAGAGCTTAACGGACTTTCGCGACTTGAATGAACTGCTCATGGAGAAACGCACCTGTCCACCACCTGCGCAATTTGCATCCGCTATACGTGTGCGCACCGAAATCATGCCACGTTCAAAGCTTTCCACATCGTATAATTTCATAATTGGCAACAGCAGGGCGACGACGTAACGCAAACACTTTGGTATATCTTGGCAATGCATTTTAGCCACTGTATGGCAGGCTTGCAGTCGTTCCTCGATGCTGGCGTTGACGCCGTTCATAAGCATTGCGCGCAGGCGATGCATAGCAAACAGTTCCACAATGAGGCAACCCAGCACATGAAGCTCATGCTCCCATTTCTCCATTAACAGATGTTTAATTGAGCGCTTTTTCAGGGTAGTTGGACTTGGCGCAAGTAGACTTTTGAGTTGCTGTTTGCTTTGTGTTGCGGATGACTGCACAACATTTGATGCACCCTCTAGAAAGAGACGATTTGTAAACGAATTCTCCGAGGAGTGAGCCTCAAACAACATATCACTGTTTATAATTTTCTCCACTGTATTTGTGGCTGGCTTTTGCTTTGGAAATGTGCGTGCAAAGAAAGTCTCCATTGTTTCGAGCGACTGGAGTAGCGAACAAGGATTATAATCTTTTGGCAAGTCAATAAAATTAGTGCTAGGATAAAAACTCGAACTGGAAGTCATATCGCTAGAAATGTTGTTTGCGCGCGAAGACATACGCGGCGAAGAGGATGAACCTGCAGTGCGGCGTAAAGAAGTGGACATAGCAGAAGTATCGGTTGCAATTGGAACGGCTGTATCGAGAGCGTTGAGATTCTCCGTGCTTTTGGCAAGACGTCTAGATTCGTGTGGACGTAGCGTGGAGCTGGCGGAACGGGGAGAACGCGGCGGTGCGTATAACTGGCTGAGACGTGGTGGTGTTTTATTGAACCATGGGGATGGGAAACGTTTGGCAGGATGGGGAGTGGTGAAAAGTTGCACAATGCCACGTTGGCGGAGATCTTTGTGCTGATCGACCAAACTGAGACACACATTCTTCGCTTTTACAGCAGCAAGCATGTAGCATGTTTCGATTGATACAACTCACCCAAAATTGAGATCAATCCAATGCTGGAGCCGTTCACTTACATATTCCGCGTCTAGAGCTTCTCGATGCTTTGCGATGAGATCTTCTGGACACGACGCCCATGTCGGCAACTCTAAATCGGGTAAATCTTCATGTATGCTCTTAAAAATCATGGGATCCGAGTAAAATTCTGGTATGCATTCATCTGGTGTCCACTGTTGCAGGCGTTGTATAGATGCAGGATATTCTGCAGGCACCCAAATGGGACGCACATGTTGGCAGAGGACGTGTTGCGGCGTGCGACGCGCCATATAAACAAAATAAGTGATTTCCGAAAGAAAGTCAGACACATGATGCGGTGCCTGAGTGCTTGCAATAGCTGCTATTGGATTACTAAGCGTATTTAAGCCCTGATGAGTAGCGTGCGAAAACATCAAATCCAAGTGTACATCACCCTTATTGAGACGATATTTGCTTTTGGTCAAGTCGCGCCAATTCAGGCCGTTGCCCACGGCATTATGTGGTGATATGCAGGGTTGTCGAGACTACGACCAGAGGCATTATTTAATATCGTTAGATAATCGTAATTGGAAAGTTGACCATTGCACCACATCTCACAGTATTCGCGCAACGTAAATTGCTCCAAGTCGTACGCGAACTGTAGATCAAATTTGGTGTTGCTTGAACAATCCGCTGTGTCTTCGTCAGCGTCATCGTCATAAACATCGCAAACAAAACTGGCATTTTCGTTTTCTTCTATTACCACGGAATTGTCTCCTTCTGCGGCATGTCCCGTTTCGGTAGGTGATGGTACCGCATTTTCAACATTATTAAGTGACAGTATGGAGCACTCAAGCCGTGGAAGCACTTGTATCCAGAGATTTTCACGCACCATAATGTCATGTAGACGTATATCACCCAAAAAGAGGCCAGACGTTTGTAAGGCTTTCGAGAGCTGTATGATTTGGTAAATGATGAAGAGCGATTTGTTGTGAGATTTACCCAATATTGTCGGCGAAAAGGTAATGCAATCGTAGAGACTTGTTACGATGGCAGGCGGATAAAAGATTACGCAAAAGTGCGTCGAAGTTTCGATTGTAATTAGAGCGGGCATAATATTCGCATGACACTCAGGGCCTGCCAGTGGAAAAGAAAGTAAATGAAAATGTAAGTATTGAAACAAATATATGATTCATACCAGCCACATCCTCGCCAACTACGTTCACAGTATCCAAGCCTTCGCGTAAACGGTCTAGCTGACAATGTATGACCGGACAATTATATACACGCTGTATCAACTCCTTCAATACAACGTCATAAAGTACCAGACTGCATGTGGAAGGCGAACTTAACGTTCTGACTGCTTTACCAGCAGTTTTTACATATTTCACACTGGCACCAGGATAGCGTTTGTATGCCGCCTCTCAAAGATTTTTAAAATTTGTGCTTGTCACATACCCACGCGCTTGTGAATAGGTAATTGGATAGTTGCCGCCAGCATCTATGCCTGCGTCTAGGCCACATTCACCTGTATGGCGTTGCAGTGGAAATACTTGTAAATTTGGTTTCTTCGGACAAGTTTGCAGCAATATGCGTGTCCATGGATGATCCAGGGGCCAAACAGTGAACGGTGCTATTTTGCGTCGTTGCTCCAAAGTCTGCAACCATTGTTTATCACAAATCAACTGATAACGACCAGATACAGTGGTTTCACACAAATGCTTATGCCGATTTCACTGCAAAGCGTGTCCATTTTGGAGATATTCATTTAATTACTCTTAACTATAACATTTTCTTTTCAATTTTAGTAGCGCAATTTTTTCGCAACCCCCCCGATATTAAAACGTAATACAGCTTGGTGAGCAACCTGCTTAAACCAATATTTCAACTGCACAAATATATGTATACTTTTACTTAAGTACTTGAATCGTGTAAATCGGGTGACAGTATAACCAGTAAACAACCTTCGGTGAATTTGGCGACTGCCTTCCTCGGGGATGAATATGCTAGGGATGAAATTATTGGTACACACGCCTTCCAAGCACGCAGGGTTGCTTTTAAGAAACAAAAAATAATTAACTCCAAAAAGTTTCAAAAAGTATAGTGTAAAACGAAATTTATTGAATAATTCCATATAAAATGGTATACATAAATGACTCATTTTATAAAAGATTTAAATAAAACGCATTTCATAACCTTTTTTGTGCAAACGGCATT
>NW_023467882.1:0-6298 GCF_013731165.1 Rhagoletis pomonella | reverse complement strand
TGCTTGCTTGCGCGTCGCTTGTACTTCGCCGTCTGTTTGCTTCCCTCGCCGCCGTCCACTTGGCTATTTGCTCTTCGTTTTAAGTTTAAAAATTTTACTCTGCTGTCGTTTTGTGCTTCTACAGCGCAGTCGCTGTTTACTGCGCGTCGTTGCTTGCTTGCGCGTCGCTTGTACTTCGCCGCCTGTTTGCTCCCTCGCCGCCGTCCACTTGGCTATTTGCTCTTCGTTTTAAGTTGAAAAATTTTATTCTGCTGTCGTTTTGTGCTTATACAGCGCAGTCGCTGTTTACTGCACGTTGTTGCTTGCTTGCGCGTCGCTTGTACTTCGCGCCTGTTTGCCTCCCTCTGCTTTATTGCGCGCCGCTGCTTAGTTACGCGCCGCTACTTAACTGTGCGTCGCTGGTCCCTTGTAGTTATTACAGTCCCGCAAGTGCGCGTATTCTTCCTCGCGCATATATTGACGAGTTGTTGCGGTACCCGACCAAAAACAAAGTATTATGCGCACGCCACACGGATCGGACCACAGTACAGTACAGTAACGGTTAAGTTCCGTTACCCACGCGCCCAATGTATTTTGCTAGAAATTTCTTGAAAATTCCGCACTCTGTTAAGCATTTACTGATGCATTAAATGTTTTAAGTGTTTTTCTTAAAAGTTCTACGATTTCACTGTACGTTTAAAGACGACGCTACAATTTCGCACACGACTATTTTGTTTATTACATGAACGCGTACTTCAATTTAGCATAGCGCATTTAGTTATTTTCGCGCACTGTTCGTTCCACTTCGCGACACCACTTGTAGGATTTCCTTTCTTAACCAAATTAAAATCCCATTTCAGTTTACGCAGGTTTGCTCATTTATTTTATTAAATTAAAATGTACACTTAACACGGAATACATACAATGTAGGTTGAAGCCTGAGGTCCGTCCGGTGCCCGCGGTCGCGTAAATTCGAATGTCGTTCTTGTCCGTTTTTCTAGTTGTCGTTCCTCTCGTCAAGTTGTTCGCATGTTTCTTTCACTGTCCTTCTTATACAGCGTTGCATCTGGAAGTCAGTGTTACCTGATTGTACGATATTGTGTCATTTCGTAAGTGGTAAGTAAGTGTTGTGATCTCGTAAGTATTGTCCGGCAGTCAAATCCTACAATTCGGCCATCCTAGTGATCATTCGACCTCGAATGATGGGCTCCACGGTTTCATGAACTCAGCGACGGTGGTGGTGCGTCTGGGTCCCTCGTGGTCGCCAACCTTGACTACTTCGTATCGGCCGTGCTCCAGCTTCTTGACAACTTTGTACGGTCCAAAGAACTTGGGTCTCAATTTCAATCCGACTCCGTACTGGGTCCGCTGTATGGCCACCAATTCGTTGAGGTTGTAGTTGGCCTCGGCTCTACGCCGTGCATTGAATGTGCGTCGATTTTCTTGTTGGATGACGGAGATATTATCTTGTGCTTGTTGGCGTAAGGTTTCCCTCTCCACATCTAGTTCTTCGACAGCCGCATCTTCCAGCAAATCCTGAAATGCGGGCATGCCTTCTATTCGCATATCTAATCCCGTCAAGATCTTGAATGGGGATTGCCTGGTACTCCTCGGCGGTGTACTATTTATTATCTGCTGCACGCGATCCACGTACTTGTACCAATGGCCTTTATTCTCGCTACACATCTTGGATAGCATGGGAACGACGATCCGATGCATGCGTTCCACTTGGCCGTTCCCTCGAGGAACGCCAGTCGCTATCACTAAATGCTGAATGTTCTCGCTTGCACAATAATCCTTAAAGCGATTGGAGGTGAAGGCTGCGCCCCGGTCGGTAATGATTCGCCTGGGATTCCCGAATACTGATGACTGTTTTTTCATGCGATCGATCACGGCTTCTGCACCAGTGTCCTTGGTGGGATACAGCCAGACGAATTTGGAAAAGGCGTCTACTACCACCAATATGTAATTATAGGCCTTTTTAGTCGTCTCCATTGGTCCCACATGGTCGACGTGGAAGGTTCCGAGTGGTTTGTCTTCCTTACTGATGGTGTTGAGGTAGCCTTCCTTCTTCCCTGATTTGGCGTCGGTAATTATACACTCCACACAACTCTTCACTACTCTGGCCACTTTTGCGTTCAAGTGAGAAATGTAAAATGACTTTTCCACTGCTTCTTGGGTTCTCTTGACGGAGAAGTGCCCCTGATTGTGTGCCATCTTAATGATTTCGTCCTCCATTGGCGACGGTACGACGATAAGTTCCTTCGTTGGATCTTTGTACAAGATGTCATGCTTTACGTAGTAATCTTCGTATTCGTCTTTCTCTAGCACCTTCCGAACCGCCCTTATCCAATTGTCTTGGAGCTGTGCCTGTTTCAGGCGATGGCTGAGCGAGTCCTCCAACATCAGGCACGATACCCTGCTCAGGGCATCCACATGCCGCATCTTTGTGCCACTCCGGTGTTCAATCTCGTAATCGAAGTCTTGTAGGAACATTGCCCACCGGGATACTCTCAAAGGGACATCTCGTTTCCTCATGGTCATGGCGAATGCGTTGCAGTCGGTGATTATTTTGAATTTTAATCCCAGCAAGTACACTCGCCACTTTTTGAGCGCCTCTACAATCGCCAGTACCTCTAGTTCGTAAGAGTGATATTTCTCTTCTGTCGGTTTAGTTTTACGGCTCATATATTGGACCGGGTGGAATTCTTGGTCGTCACTATCTTTCTGCAGCATTACTGCGCCATAACCGTACATACAGGCATCCGCATGCACTTCGGTTACTGCCTTCGGGTCATACAGCTTCAAAACTGGTGCGTTTGTTAGGGCCGACTTCAACTGCTGGAATGCTGCTAGCTGCTCGTCTCGTAGTTCGAACCTGGCGTCCTTCCTCAGCAAGTCTGATAGGGGTTTAGCAATAATAGCGTAGTTTTCGACGAACCGTCTGAAATACGACGTTAAGCCCAGGAAGCGTTGCATTGCCTTCCGGTCACGCGGTAATTGAAAATTTTTAATAGCACTCGTTTTCGCGTCCGAAGGTTTTATTGAACCATTTTCGATTATATAGCCGAGGAACTCGACCCTTCTCATTAGGAATTGACACTTACTCCAATTCATCCGTAAACCAGCCGCTGCAGCCGTCCTCATCACTTCCTCCAGCTTCTGGATGCCTTCTGCTTCATCCTTGGAGGGAATCGTCAGGTCATCCATATAAGCTACCACCGTTCCGCTACGTATCAAATCTCTTAGTACTGCGAAAATAAATCGGGAAAATACCGCCGGCGAGTTTGAGATCCCAAACGTATCGGAACTCGTATTGGCCATTGTGCGTTACAAATGCGGTGTACTTCCGCGAATCTAACGCTACCGGCACATGGAAGAACCCGTTTGTGAGATCTAACGTCGTAAAAACATTGGATCCTTGTAGCTGCTCGATGACGTCGTCCATCATGGACATGGGAAAATTGTCTCGTAGGATTTTTGCGTTCAAACGTCGATAGTCACAACAGAGGCGTTTACGTCCGTCCTTCTTCGAGACCAACACTACCGGCGACGCGTAATCGGAGCTGCTCGGTTGGATGATGCCTTCCACTAGCCACTCCGCCACTTGCTTCTCCACCACACATCGGTCTATGTAAGACATCCGCCTCGGTCTTTCGTACACAGGGTTGTCATCGGTTAACACGATCTTCATTTCGACGGGCGATTCGAAATTGCGTCTAGGCTTGTAATTGGCTATTAAGTTCCTCACTGCAACTGCATGTTCCTTGCTCAGATGGGACAAATCTGTTTCCATCTCTGGTGCTTCCTTCATGCCCGCCACTAGGCATAACTCTCCGAACTCCTCGACCAGCTCGAAACTCGGTTCTCCTCGTTCCCCACTACTGGGTCTACAGTAACAGCAGAGCGCGCGCTCCCTCCGTCATTGCCCATCTTTACCGACTTCCGCGACATCTCACTGTGCCCCTGTGGCCTAACAGCTACACCAAAACGCCCTCTCGCGACTTCGCAATGCCCTGCTGCCAATACCTCTTGCGTCTCGATGTGCTTCCGCAGCTCCTTCGTCCCCTCTCTGCGACTAGGGACGCTCATACGCTCCTCTTTGCCACTCATCGGTTTGCGTGCCGTCTCTTTAGGCGCAAATGTTCCAGCACACTTGCCTCCTCCTACCGCCGCTTCGATTTTCCGATGCACCTCCTCGCTGACCTTGTTTTTAAATTCCACGCCTTCTTCTGTGACCACCATGTCGACCTGCTTTAGCACATCGTTGCCGACTACCAACGCGTAGCTGATGTCTCGCTCCCTAGCGACGTGAAATTCTATGTCCATCTCGATGCCGTCAGTAGTGACGTGAACGGTGAAGTTACCCATTGTCGTGATTTCACTTCCACCGATGCCCACCAAACGTCGTCTCTCCTTACCAAGCTCTACATCTAGGCGCAACATCATTAGCGTATCATAACGCATCAAGCACAAGTCCGAGCCTGTATCAATCAGGGCGGATACCTCACTCCCGTTGAAATTTAATTCTTTAAAGATTAACCCGCATCTCTTCTTTGCTGACATCATGTTCGCGGATGATTCTGATTTAGCTGGATTACCAGCCAACTTACATTCTGATGCGCGATGTCCCTCTCTACCACACCTAAAACATTTCATATTACGCTTACGTGGACAATTTCTAGCGAAATGTGAAAAGTCGCCACAATTGAAACAGCTTTTCCTGGTCGAACTCGAACTTGGTGAGACCTTGTTTGAGGACGTCGGCTGAACCTGATTCGAATTCGATGATGTGGGCTTATTGGCCCGTATTCTTTCATACACTTTGATTTGTTCCTTCAAATCCCTAATACTTTTGGCCTGATATAGGTTACTTTTATTTGCCCTCGAGTCAGGTATCCCCTCGATAAAATATTCGATAAGGCTAGAGTCGTCTAGATTTATCGGTTTTGCTATCTCCAACATAGTGTATAAGTATTCGCGTAGGTCTTCTCGCGGACGCAACCTACGGTTCCTAAGAGTGCGGTGTACTTCAATTGAGGACACGGTGGTACCAAACTCCTTACGTAGAGCTGCATTTAGTAGCTCCCAATTCTTAATACCGCCTTGGCTACGAATAAATAGCTTAGCTGCGCCTTTCAACAATTGCTTCGCGTATATGTACATCTGAAGCTCACTCCATTGAACGGCCATCGCATTATCTTCAAAATCTTCTAACCATTTTTCAAAACTGGGTTGACCGGATCCGCTGAACTTTGTTAAAGACTCCTCTACATCTCGGAAATGACACCGAACGTCCCACCACCGCCGCAGGAACACTACGTTGACTAGCAAAATCATCTAAATCGTCGGCCTCGCTGTCACTAACGTTCAAGCCAAAATGTTCTAATAATCTGTCCTGGAGTGTAGCCTTCCGTCCGTTTGTCGCTAACCCCAACTGCTCTAATTTTTCTTTCAACCCGTCTACGGTCAGCCCTAGAATTTGGTCGCGGTCCATGTCGAACAATAATATTACAACAATAATATTACAACAATATATTCAATATAAAATTATTAATTAGGTGACAATAATCGTAGGGTAATAGGGTAATTCTATTGACTAACATATGCAAGTGGTTGATCAATTTCGGGAAATGGCTGATTACTTGTTGACAGTGCACGTGAATTTTCTTCCAACAAATATTTACTTAAATTGATAGTTTCTTTCTAATATTTGAGTGGTAAAAAAAAATAGATTACATTACGTAACAGTTTAAACACCGGTTTTGTGGAACCACATACAAAATTTTACGTTTACAACTTGAAAACCATCGGCCTGCTAACACAAAACAAATTACCGTTCTTATATGTGTGCCTGTCACTGTTTTCCCGTTTTTGCAAATTTACATATACAAAAGTACAACGATATTACAATAAAAGTTATGAAAAGTAACAATAGCAAGAACTTAGCTGAGCTGTACTGCTTTTCCCTCGCTGTTGTCTGCTGTGTTGTGTTGTTGTTGTCTTTCTTGTAAAATCGTTGCCCGTTTGTCTCCCTCGCCGCCGTCGACTCGGCTATTGTTCTTCGTTTCAAAGTAAAAAATTTTATTCTGCTGTCGTTTTGTGCTTATACCGCGCAGTCGCTGTTTACTGCACGTCGCTGCTTGCTTGCGCGTCGCTTGTACTTCGCCGTCTGTTTGCTTCCCTCGCCGCCGTCCACTTGGCTATTTGCTCTTCGTTTTAAGTTTAAAAATTTTACTCTGCTGTCGTTTTGTGCTTCTACAGCGCAGTCGCTGTTTACTGCGCGTCGTTGCTTGCTTGCGCGTCGCTTGTACTTCGC
>NW_023467881.1:0-6298 GCF_013731165.1 Rhagoletis pomonella | reverse complement strand
ACGAATAAACGATTACATCTTAAGTTTCTTTGGGGTAAATATACATTAAATAAGGAATTGATAAGATCACAGTCAATTTTGTTATTGACCACATTGTATACAAATATAAATGAATTATAAAGTCTGCGGTCATGCAAAGATTGCAAACCCAAAAGCTTACGTCTACTAGTGTATGATGGAGGGCCATCATCCCAGATCATGTTGTATAAGGCATATTTTGTAAAGACTTTCTGAACCCTTTCAATTTTACCAGAGTATACATCGTAGTAGGGGTTCCATATCAAAGAGCAATACTCCAGTCGACTACGAACAAGGTTAGGGTCCTTAAAATCACGAGTATTTCTACGAATGAAGCCAAATAGCGCAAACGGCTTAGAGACAATGAAGTCAATGTGCTTGCTAAATGTAAGCTTTGTATCAAAGATCACCCCTAGATCCTTCATATCGGAGCAACGATTAAGCACATTGTTGCACAAAGAGTAATCAAAAAGAAACGCCTCTAATTTTCTGGTATACGATACAATAGCACATTTCTTGGTATTCAAGTACAAGTTATTTGATGTACACCAAGTTTCAAAAATACTTAAATCCGCTTGCAACTTCCTGCAATCAGAAAGACTGTCAACTTGCAGCAAAAGCTTAACATCATCGGCAAACTCAGGCATTTCGTGAATTTAAAGTGGGAGGGTAAATCATTGAAGAAAAGCAAAAATAATAGCGGACCACAATGGGTACCTTGCGGAATACCTGACCAAGCATTGACACTGGTATTTGAGGAGACTGAACCCATTTTCACAAATAACTTCCTCCCGCTAAGAAAACTAGCAAAGAATTTCAGAAGCTCTCCAGTAATACCATAGAGTTTTAGTTTATGCAGTAGAACAACGTGGTCAACCTTATCAAAGGCTTTGGAGAAATCGGTATATATCACATCTAATTATGATTGGCAATTAAAAGCCTTCACGATATCATTGGTGACTAAGAGTAAGTTTGAACATGTGGATCTACCAGGCATGAACCCATGCTGACAATTGCTTATAATGTTACATACGTGAAGGTAAAGTTTAGAATGAATGATGCTATCGAACAGCTTGGCCAATGTACTCTGTTTCACTATAGGCCTATAGTTACGTGTATCATTACGGTCGCCTGATTTGTAAATTGGAGTGATAGAACAGACCTTCCATGCATCAATAAAAACACCACTAGAGAGGCAGCTATTAAAAATCCGAGTGATGAGACCCACAAGGGAGTCCGCACATAGTTTGAAGAATACCGAGCAAAAACCATTAGTGTCAGATTTACCATCATACTTTAGTTCAGATATCGCAAGAGTTACGTCAGATTCCTCAACTACAAACGCAGATATTTCAGGCAGAGATGGTAAAGAAACCGTAGGAAGACTTTGGTTGTCATACTTTTCATATACACCTTGAAAAAATTCAGCAAACAAGTCGCATGAGTTCTGTGGGTTCTCAGAAACAACTCCGTTATAAGTAAGGGTAGTTGGAAAACCATTAGTTTTTCGTTTTGAGTTAATGTACTGCCAGAAATACCGAGGATTGCATTTGAGACCTGATTCAACATTAAACATATACTGCTTGAAGAGAAAATTATGAAGGCAATCAAATTCCTTTCGAAGGCGCTCAAAATTTTGATAGTCACCCACACTTTAACTTTTCTTAAAACAATTGAAGGCTTTATTTTTTCTATTTTTAAGGTTGCATAGGCGTTTATTAAACCAAGGGGGCTTATTACTACTATACGCCCTTTCTAGGGGAACAAATTCTGAGATGGCTGATGTGAGTAAGGAATGAAACTTTTCGTAGCCGACTAACGGACAATTGGGAGGATTCAGAAAGTCCCAATCAATTGACTTGATAAAATCGTTTATAGCCGAGTAATTAGCTTTTTTAAAGTCATATTGCTGCAAAGAATTAACTGATACGGAATCGAAGCGATAAAATTCAAATTCGATACCGAGTGCTTTATGGTGAAGGGTATTGACAGAAAAAGGAGAATGGTATTCGTTGCAATAAGCTTTCAAATCGTAAGATAGAAACACAAGATCAAGAGTTCGACCAGCGTCATTGAGTACACCGTTACATTGCTTGAATCCATTAGATAGTAATGTACTTGTCACTAACAAATCTACATCAGTTATAAGGTTTGTAGGCATTATATTGTTATTATTATTAAGCCATTTAATGTTGCACAAATTTAAGTCGCCAAGGTAAATAAATTCCGCGTTATCCTTGGCGATTTCGTTAATAAAAGCCACGTTCTCTAGATGCTTTCTATATACTTCTTCATTACTATTAGGAGGAATATAGGAAACAACTAAATATAAAGATTTTTTATTTAAACCCTTAACACAAACACATATCTGCTCACACAACCCATCATCATGGGGCATTTTGATCATACTGCTACACAGATCTGACCTTATGGCTAATAAAACACCACCTCCTTTCTTTAAGCCCGTAGCAATAGCGCAGCGATCCTTACGATAAACGTGGTAATAATTGTCAAAATACTCAGAAGACAATATATTTTCAGTCAACCATGTCTCCGTTAAAGCAATAATATCAAAATCATGCAATGAATTACATTGGTAAAACTGAAGAGCTTTAGTTCGCATACCACTTACATTTTGATAATATATTGAATATTTCTCACTTTCGAATCGGCGTTGATTAGTAGCTCGGGAGGACGTCACTTGACTGCCAACGCCCCCTCCCCTGGTTATTGAAAATTTAGAAATGGCCTCACCTTGACACCCGCCGGCCAAAGTGAGTCATCAAGCAATTTATTATAAAAAGTCGATGACACTCCAAGTTTGTAACTAATGCGCCTTAGCGACTCAACATGTACGTCTTTTTTCACAAGAGCGAAGCAAAACAGAAATTTCGGGTCGATAGATGCATGCTTGGCACCATAGGCGATGACATTGTCGGCAGTTACCGTGGTGTTGAAGGAAGATAAATGGACCCATTTAGTGCGACTTGCAACCTCCAGTTCATTCGACGTATTACTCCCAATTACTAAAGGTTCACCAGTAAAATGTTTCCTACTGGGTGCATTATTAATATTCCTGCTGGGTGCTGTAGTGTAACTGAAAGTCGACCATGCTTAACGTTTATAATTATTTAATTTATTCATAACAACAAGGGTTTCATATTTCAGTTGTTTGAATATTTTGAATATAGAACTCACGCATTGTCAGGCACACGTGCCAAACCGTCAAACAAACTAACTTTAAACTTCAATTTATTTATAATATTATTTATGCTTATGCAGCAATTATTTCCCATAAATACCCCAATATGTTAGGCTAAGAATTCAATTGTAAAAGAACCTACAAAGCGACATTGAGTTGCTCAATAAAATAAATTCAATACAATTAAAACATAAATGAATTGTTTCATTCGATACATGGCGATCCTGCCAGCTTTTTGCGAAAATTAATTTGCAAAAAAGCTATCCTGCCAACAGGTGCTTAGATTTGAATTGCACAGTGGCAGTCTAGTGCTTTGCTGCACAGATCAGCCTGAATCCTGGTTTGCTTAAATTGCAACATTTAGGATTTCTTGGTGTTCGTTTCGCGACTAAAAGCAGTAAAGGCAAAATGGGTCTTCCCCGTGTATTTTTTGATATGACTGCTGATGGACAGCCTCTAGGACGCATCGTTATGGAGCTCCGTCCTGATGTTGTGCCCAAAAACTGCAGAGAATTTCCGTGCCTTGTGCACCGGCGAAAAAGGCTTCGGTTATAATGGCTCCTGTTTCCACCGTGTCATCCCCAACTTCATGTGTCAGGGTGGCGATTTCACAAACCACAATGGCACTGGCGGCAAATCCATCTATGGCGCCAAGTTTGCTGACGAGAACTACACACATGAAGCATAAAATAATAAAAAATATAAATTATATTATAAGCAAACAAAAACTGATGTGCGTCAATCCGCACTCATAGGGCCAGTAAGCGAATTTTCGCTCGTGGCAAAAATATTTTTTTTTATATATACATATACAATACATTTCTTAAGTTACTTTCAATCTTACCTTTTAAAAAAAAAAAAAAAAATTTTTTATGACTTTTTTTTTTTTTAAATATTAAGCCAAAATTTTATCAATAAAAATAAATAAATGTTATTTAAAAATTTACTAAAATAAGAATTAATTAAAAAAAAAGGGTTATAGTTACATACAATTTTTAAAAAACTTATATGATAGGAGACAATTAGAAAAATTTAAAACTGGACATACCAATACAAATACTACAAACTTGGCCTAAAATGGGTCTATTAGACGTAAAAACAGTAGACTCTACTGCAAATGTTATCAACAAAGTTGACGTAACGTCCCCCGACTTGGAAGTTATAACCATCTTGTTATTTGTAATAGTACATACGCCATACATTGGGCAATAACATATTTTAAACCATACATTTACGGAACAAATTTTCTGGTAAGATCAGATCATAGGCCACTATCTTACCTATTTTCAATGAAAAAAAATAGCTCAAAACTAACTAGAATGAGACTTGATCTTGAAGAATATGACTTTGTGGTAGAGTACCTTAGGGGAAAAGACAACTATGTTGCGGATGCATTATCACGCATTACAATTGACGATTTAAAAGATATAAATGTTAAAAATAACACTTTATACAAAATGCAAACAAGATCTATGACAAACAAAAGTTCTCTTAATCAAAACACAATTAAAACGCATCAATCTAATACATATGATAAGCCCAGTATATATGTACCTATTAATAACACTGACGTGAGAAAATACTATAAATTAAAGATTACACCCAAGACATGCTATATCAAACGGGGTAAATCTATTAAAACATATCGCTAGCTTAGAGTGAAAAGTTGCCAAGTCCACTTTCTATGAAAACTCATATTTTTATACAGGAGGCTAGAGAAACTAGAAATGCATCGTTTCGAAAAGGGAAAAGGTCCTTGTTCATGTTTTCTCGTTTATATTGAATGAAAGGAAAATTTGCTAAGTCCAAAAAAAGCTCCGAAAATTCGATAAGGCCAAAATAGTACGAAATCTTTGAATAAAGATCGAATCCCTTTGATTCGTATGGAGTTTTGCTTTGCTTTAAACAGGCAAAATGTTGTATTCAAAGTTTTGCAAAATACTTAAAGAACATGGCTATAAGAACTTTTTTTCCTCTACTCTACAATTTTCAAATAGGGACTTAGCAACTTTTCACTCTAAGCTAGCGATATATACAAATCAATGATTTGTTTGTTAAAGGGAAATTTGACTTAGGTCAATTTTTCTCTAGGCTCGATGATGTGGCCGATAAGCATTCAATTGACAAATTACAAGTGGCACCTAGTGAGAAAATTTTCGAATTTGTCTCTATAAATGAATTTAAAGAAATGGGCAATAAGAAATTAATTAAAATGAAAGTAGCGCTACTGAATGAGGTGACCCAAATAAATTATAAAGATGCAAAAACAATTGAAAGTATATTAAAAAGATATCATGATGACCCGGCAGAAGGAGGTCATTGTGGCATTTCAAGAACCTTGAATAAAATAAAAAGATACTATTACTGGAAACACATGACTAAAACAATCACGAAATATGTTAAGAATTGTCATAAGTGTCAAATAACCAAAGTCACAAAACATATAAAAAGTCCAATGACTTTGACGCCAACACCAAACAAGGCATTTGATACAATATTCGTTGACACAATCGGCCCGCTACCATTGTCAGAAAATGGAAATGCATACGCAGTCACGATAATATGCGACATGACTAAATATTTAGTGACACTACCAACTAAAGATAAAAATGCAAAAACTCTAGCTAAGGCAATTTTTGATAATTTTATTCTCGTCTACGGTCCTATGAAGACGTTCATATCGGACATGGGCACGGAATATAAAAATTCACTTTTAGAAGAAATATGCAAACTTTTAAATATAGAAAAACTAACATCAACCGCCCACCACCACCAGACGTTAGGGACGGTCGAGAAATCACATAAAGCGTTTAACCAATATGTAAGGTCATATGTATCGATAGACAAAAGTGATTGGGATGAGTGGCTTAAGTATTTTACATACTGCTTTAATACAACACCATCAACTGTACATGACTATTGTCCATACGAGTTAGTTTTTGGAAAACTTCCAAATGGGTTTCAACAATTTGATCAGGTTGACAAAATAAGCCCACTTTATAATTTAGATAATTACGCTAAGGAAATTAGATTCAATTTTTCCTAATAAACAATCGTGGTACAAAGCTCAATAAAAAT
>NW_023467880.1:0-6300 GCF_013731165.1 Rhagoletis pomonella | reverse complement strand
ACGCCATTTCTTTAAATGAAATTAATTGCTGCTATATGTATGTATGTGCATATGTAGGCATATAATAAATGTGAGCAAACAACATTTTGCTTGCATAGTCTTCTGTTCTCTTTTCACTGAAAGTTGAATTATTTTAGTATCTATTCCAAAATTTTATACAGACAAGACTAAAAAGTATAAAATGAATTTAAAAAAAAAACTTTTTAATGTACCACGCTTTTATAAATCGACTAAAATTAGAAAATAGTATTTCTCAGTCCCAAAGAACTTGTTTTGATAACTTTTTATTTAGAAATTTTAGCAAAAGTCATTATAAACAACTTATGAGATTTAAAAAGCGTGCCGACTTGCAACGGGCGTATCACCAGATACCCATCGAACCATGCGATATCCCTAAAACGGCGATAACGACACCCTTTGGGTTATACGAATTTCAGTACATGACGTTTGGGCTAAGAAATGCCGCCCAAACGTTTCAAAGGCATATTCACGAAGTTCTACGTGGCATCGACTTTGCGTTTGCTGACAGCGATGACATTTTGGTCGCCTCCTCGTCTATGGAAGAACACGAAAACCATCTGCGAACGGTATTCGGGCGCCTTCGCCAACACAATTTAACAATTAATGTTGATAAATGTCAATTAGCAAAAGCTCAAATAAATTTTTTGGGACATACAATAATAAGCGCAGGACTTAAACCGCCAGAAGAAAAAGTAGCGATAATTCGAGATTTTCAACAGCCGACTACAGCCCGAGAGCTTCAAAAATTCTTGGGTATGATGAATTTCTACCGAACTTTTCTACGCAATGCTACGATGAATCAAAGCAAGCTGAATCACTAATCGACGGCAATAAAAGAAACGATGCGACACTCATAAAATAGACGAGCGATGCCGTCGAAGCGTTCAAGGCATGCTACGCTTTTAAAATACTTGGCCCCAAACGCCCCGTTGGCGCTTAGCGTTGACGCTTCAAACGAGGCAGTTGGAGCCGTTTTGCATCAAATAGTGAACAACGAAGTCCAACCGTTGGGATTTTATTCAAAACGGTTAACTAGCGCCAAAAAAATTATTGACCCTACGACAGCAAGCTCACTGCAGTTTAACTGGCAGTTAAGCATTTCGTGCATACCCCCGAAGGCAGAGAGTTTGTGGTGTTGACAGACCACAAGCCTCTAATATATGAATGGTGACAGGTAATAAGATCAACGGAAATAAGGTCAATTGACTTTATTTCCCACCCTGGTGCGAAATAAAGTCAATTGACATTATTACCTTTTTAAAAACGAAATAAAATCTATTGACATTATTTCTCTTTCAAACATTAAATTTGCTTAGCTTCGCGGCGGCCCGCGTCAGCGCGCCACACCGCGCGCGCCGCGCTCGCGTCCCGCGTACCCCGCGTGACCGGCGCGCACACCACGTCACGCTACGCCGCGGCCCCCCGGCCCCCTTCCCCGTTTCCCGCCGTGCTGTATCGCAGGTAGATTTAGTTTTTTTATACATTGAAATAAAATTTTTATATATTTTAAACATCGAGGGCTTATATTCAATAATACCCTCTATCTGCACACTTTTCACAAAGATTAGATTCTGATATAAAAATCCACCTAAGCGTTAACCGTCATCAGTGATATTAATGCTACCTTATATAACGACAGGTAATAAGTCCCAGATGGTTTCTAGAATCACAAATTAGTATTTGTGCAAATTGCAGATAGAGGGTATTAATGAATTCAAGCCCTCGATATTTCAAATTTTTATATTTGTAAGTTATTAGAAACAGGGATGCCAACTTGGCTCAAACCGTGCCATTTGTCCTTATTTTACTTCAAATGGCACTTTTGTAAAAAAAATGTGCGTGCACTTCTTTTTCTCAACTAAAATTTTGTAATTTATAAACTGGTTTGTCTTATTTTATCATTAAACTTTTGTTTGGAAAATGTAGCTTTATTTTATTGCTAAATGTGAATGATTAAAAGGAATGCCACCTTTTTTTGGCACTTTTATTTTTCTATTTGGCACATTTTGGCACTTTTTTATCCTCAGTATTGCACCTCATAACTAAAGATAGTTGGCAGGCCTGATTGGAAGATTTCTGCTGTGTTTTGGGGCAACAACTTGTCTGCAGTAAAAAAGCATATAATTTGTGTTTCAAAAGTGTGTGAAAACCAATCTATTAACTTATATGATCTCGGTTCCGATATTAAATAATCAATAATTGTTTATACTCGCATTTTGGCACATTGGCTCGTTGAATGTGCCATCTAGTGTCGTCATTCTCCTTAGCTGCTTTTAAATGATGTCGTCACAAATTGCTGGCGTAGACATGAATATAGTGTAAGAAAATTGTTTTTCTATAATTGTTTCCTTATAGAAAGGTTGGTTTCTTTTCCACCTTAGCCATTCCGAATTCGTTCAAAATATGCTAATTTAAAACACAGAATTCTTTCAGTGTTCCTCCGGGGTTTTTGGACATGGACTGTTTCATCAATTTAATAAAGTTCGCTTTATTTTTGTGGAAACGAAAAATGTTTTGCAAGTTATGGATCATTTCTACATTATTTCTTCAAATATTTCTCGTATTCCAGCTGTGCGCAGGTGTTTAGTTTTCGCATCGTGTTTTTACATATTCGTAATTTAAATTTTTTTAATAAAATCAATTGGTGGTAGTTCATGATTGTGTGTAGATTTTAATATCACAACACTGAGGATTTGGCAATAACCTTTTTCATCTATTAAAAAACAACACTTACGGGGCAATGTTTATTGTAAGAACAACATTTTTTTCTATGAATCGACATACTTTAAGCATTGTTGACGCTATTTCCATTTGAATGAGGAAATAGCGTCAATGACTTTATTTCCAAATTTCTGTTGATTTTATTTCGCTTTTGAAAAGGTAATAATGTCAATTGACTTTATTTCGCACCAGGGTGGGAAATAAAGTCAATTGACCTTATTTCCCTTGACCTTATTACGTGTCACCATATGAATTTGTTCAAAAAAAGCGAAAAAGCGTCACCGCGGCGCGTACACCAGCTTGACTTTATAAGTAAACTTACCAACGACATAAGGCACATGCCAGGTAAATATAACAATATAGCTGATTTACTCTCCCGCATACAAACTGTCATCACCCGGCATTCTGCTGATTTTAATGCCATTTCTGCAGCACAGAAGAACGACAGCGAGCTTCAAGCACTTTTAGACGCAGAAGGAGAAAAGAACACACTACTACTAAAAAAGTTTGTTATTCCAGATTCAACGTCATCGATTTATTGTGACATTGTACATGATATCCTTCGCCTGTACGTACCCAAACCTTGTCGTCAGCAGGTAATCGCTGCGCTGCATAATTTAGCGCACCCAGGCGTAAAGGCAACACAAAAGTTAGTAGCACAACGACACATTTGGCCAGGAATGGCGAAGGACGTTGCGAGTTTCGTGCGCTGCTGTATGCCCTGCCAAAAGGTGAAAGTTCACCGCCACAGTAACGCACCTCTACACACCTATGTACCACCGAGCAAGCGTTTTGAGCACATTAACCTTGATATCGTCGGGCCGCTGCCAACTTCTCGAGGCAACCGCTATTGCTTGACGTGCATCGACCGTTTTTTCGAGGTGGCCGGTAGCGATCCCGCTAGCAGAAATCACAGCAGAATGCGTCGCCTTTGGTCTCGTTAGTGGATGGATTGCTAAATATGGTGTGCCGCTGCGTATAACAACTGACTTAGGCCGGCAGTTCGAATCGGCGCTCTTTAAAGAACTCACACAAATGCTTGGCGTAAAGCACTTGCGGACGACAGCGTATCACCCCCAGTCCAACGGCGTTATTGAGCGCTGGCATCGAACATTAAAATCAGCCATCAAGTGCTACGCTTCGAACGATTGGAGTTTCGTTCTACCACTGGTGCTACTCGGGTTGCGCTCCACGACAAAAGAAGACATAGGTGCCAGCGCAACAGATGTGGTATCCGGTGCGCCAATCAGATTACCGGGCGAGCTTTTACAGTCATCAACTCGTAGCACCAGCGAAGTGGAGTTTGCTGAAAAGTTGCGCACGGCAATGCAAGCGCTGCGACCTGCGCCTACGTCACATCACATCACACCAGCAACTTTTGTGCAGACCGAGTTTAAGGAAGCAGCATTCGTTTTTGTACGCGTAGATCGCGTAAAATCACCGCTGGAAGCATCCTACGAAGGTCCATTTGAGGTGGTTGAGCGTGGTGAAAAATACTACAAGATAAAGATGTTTCACTGAACGGTCAACATTGCGATTGACAGATTGAAAGCGGCTTTCTCTGCGACAGCGACCAATTACAAACACCCCCAGCGATAGCGAATGAGCGAACAAAATAAAAAGAAGATAACACGAGCGGCGTTGCCACCGGCTCAAACTCGCCTGTATTACCAGCAGACAGCAATGCGAAAACAACGAGGTCCGGTAGAATAGTGCGGTTGCCAGTACGATTTCGATAGCTTCGCCACTAGCGGGGGAGTATTGTGGCGTTCACAACACTAAATGTTCTTGCTTAAGTTCTTAAAGTTCATATTCCCTTAGTTTAAGTTTAATACAACATACTCTTCAAAGCAACCCTGTTAGTAATCTCCAATAACTGTTTCTAAAAAGTGTGTATAGCTAAGTTCTAGATTAGTCTACAAAAAAGAAGTGACTAGTGCAAAAATAAATATTGAATTCGTTTTGGGTTAAATAAGCTTTTTCTTGGCGCTCGCGGTAAAATACCACAATATCACTTGCGAATTCTCTTTGGCCTTATTAGCCATAAAAGGTGTAATCCAATTTGCCTATTTACAATTTTAAATTTGTCAAACTCTTATAATTTGAAATAACACACTTTTTTTAGGAATTTAACTATTCTAAATACTAAGTTTGATAAATCTTAAAACAGATTGGAGAAACCAGGTACTAGCAGTGTAAGTCAATATACATATGTTAGAAAATTTTCGATGGTATCGAATATCTTGTACTATCACTATCGAAACTATCGAATGTATACATTATTGACAGTTTTCCAAATCTACCTCCTCAAACATAGGCCAAGAATAGTAGCGCTGTGATACCATATGGAATACTAATCCCTTTCGATGTCATCAGCTTTATCGATGGTCTTATTTTCACCTGTGAGATCTCTGCCGAGCGTGCGTAATATTCTTCTATGATCTTGCTACTTAAGCATTAGTCCGATGTACCACATAAGCCAATAAAAGTCCTTGTAAGGTAACTCCAGATCACATATGGGTTTTTTCAATTATAGGAGGGCCAAGAATCCTCGCAGTTCCACAGGATGAAAAGTTTTCCGGTACATTGGCTAAATGAGTCGTGTGATCTCTTGAATATCGTTGATTGATATACTTACCATGTTCCTTCTTGGACGGATGTGGTCGAACCTTTCCTTGTCAATTCCGCACTTTTACAATTCGTTTTAATATTTATGAACTGGTTTCTTTGAGTCTTACTCCTGTAATAACGGCCGCACGCCCAATTTCATCGTGCAAGTAGCTTACATTTTGAATTTGAACGAAATCGTTTCATAAATACGACTTTTCCATCATGCTGGTAGTATACCTTGTGAATTTGAAATAAATCGGTTCATAAGTACGATTTTTACAAATAACTCCAGCGCCACCTAGCGGGTACATTTTGCGCATACGTATTTCTCATCATGGAGTAGCACACGGTTTTAATTTGAATGAAATGGATTGATAAATAAGATTTTTATAAATAACTCGACCCCGGCGCCATCTATCGAGTTTTCAAGTACCCTATAATAGGACCATATACGCAAGGTATAATCTCTGAAAATCCGGCCCCGCACAGACTGGCTTCCACATTTATATATAGAGATTAAAGTGCAAGCCCCTTAGGTTATCCAAAAATTGTCACATTTCAAATCGGTGAAGCAGGTGACAAAATTTTAGCGTTTAAATATTTTCTTGACTCATTCTCAACGCTTCTATATATAATTGCTCAGTCATACGACTTAGTAAGGGCGATCTGGAGCAACTACAGAATTGGGTTATATATCAAATTAAAGTGAAAGCTCCATAGGTTATCTAAAAATTGTCAGATTCAAAATCGGTGAAGTAGGTGCTAAAATATAAGCGTTTAAACATTTTATTGACTCATTCTCAACGTATCTATATATAATCGCTCAGTTGTACGACTTAGATAGGGCGATCTGGAGTATCTACAGAATTGAGTTATATATCAAATTAAAGTGAAAGCTCCACAGAAATGGTCAGATTTCAGATCGGTGAAATAGGTGAAAAAATATAA
>NW_023467879.1:0-6301 GCF_013731165.1 Rhagoletis pomonella | reverse complement strand
ACAACGTATTATTAGAGCATCAAGTCCGTTATAAATAAGCGTGATCCACTAGTTTTGCCCGAAGATGTCTACCACCCTGCTATGGAGGTATCTTACGAAGTTATAAGTGATGGTCAAAATTGCAGTACCCAAGTATACGAACCAAATATTCGATTTGATTTTTCGAAAGCCAACTTTAAAAAGCTTAACAAAGAACTGTCTAAATTGTCGTGGCCTGCATATAAAGAAAATATTGAACAACGCGTTGCACTTTTTAACTTTACGTTACATTAATTATTTGAAAAGCATGTGCCTAAACGCATGTATGTTCCTGAAGAACAATTATGGTTCACTGGAGAACTGAGAAAGTTGAAAAACAGAAAGTCACGTTATTTTAGATTACACAAAAAACCGGTTTAAACTCATACTATGTAAAGTAGTCACTTTTGTGTCACAAGTTTCTTGAATTAAACAAGAAGTATTATAAAGCTTACTTGTGTAAAATCAAACGGCGTATAATATATAACCCCAAATCATTTTGTGACTTCGTAAACTCCAACCGAAATGTTCGTGGGTTTCCTTCCGCCATGAAGTATTTGAAGTATTTCTAACATGTTCGCTCAGTTTTTTAAATCCAATTGTTCCCTTAACTCACATTTTAACATTGACTATTCTTTTAAACTATGCCCAATGAACTCAATAAATATCCCAGTAATATCTCCCGATGATGTAGTAGTTTATCTGAAATCCTTAAAGCAGTCCTTCAGTTATGGTCCTGACTAGATCCCTACTTGTATTCTTATAAAATGTGCTGATTACCTCTATGAGCCGTTAACACGTTATTTAATTTGTCTCTTAAGAGGGCGTTTTTCCAACTATATGGAAGGAATCGTTCATAACCCCGTTACATAAAAGCGGTAGCAGATCTTCAGTGGAGAACTACCGGGGAATAGCTAAGCTTTCTGCAATTCCTAAACTATTTGAAGCAATTATAACAAATCAGTTGACGCATTCGATATCTTCTAGCATTTCATATAGTCAACATGGGTTTTGCAAGGGCAAAACAACTTCTACAAATTTACTTGAATTAACATCCTATATCTCAAAAGCATTTAGTGTAAGCAAAACTGTTGATGTTATATATACCGAGTTCAGTAAAGCATTTGACAAAGTGTGCCACTCGTTGCTCATTTATAAACTTGATCTTCTTGGTCTTCCACCTAGTTTTCTAAGTGGGATCTCTTCATACCTCTATGATAGATGACAAAGGGTAATGTTCAAAAATACTATCTCTGACGTCATTGATGTTACTTCAGGAGTCCCTCAAGGTAGCCACCTAGGCCCGGATCTGTTCTTGCTTTTTATAAACGATATTTCTACAGATATAAAATTTTCCAAAATTTTAATGTATGCAGATGATGTAAGCTTTATAAATCGTACGTTTCAATTAAAAAAAGGTGTTTGCTACAATCAGACTTAAATAGCATGGCTTACTGGTGTCAAGTAAATCTTATGGCTCTAAATCTTAAGAAATTTAAAGTAAAGTGCTTCTCGCGAAGAGCTGTTCATCCCGCTTCTTATATAATAGGTAACCATAACCTGGAACAGGTATACAATTCTGTGGACCTTGGTATCACAATGGATCCTAAGCTTAATTTTAATCTTCATATTAATGTGACAGTCAACAAGGCTAAAGGTGTACTTGCATTTGTGAAAAGATGGTCAAAAGAATTTTGTGACCCTTATATCACTAAAACCCTGTCTACAACATTAGTTAGGCCAATTCTGGAATACGGTTCGGTGGTTTGGAATCCAAGGTACTAAATTTACCAAGACAAGATAGAATCAATTCAAAAACACTTCCTATTTTTTACTTTAAGAAATTTCCGTTGGGATTCTCAATATAACCTTCCACCTTATACGAGCCGATTAAAACTTAGGCAAATGCTTGCTACACTTTTTATAATTAAATTACTAACAGGCTCAATTTTAAGTCCGCTTCTTCTGGGCGAAGTTAGCCTTACTGGCCCTCCCGGGTATCTAGACACTTTTGCCCCCTATTTCTGAAAGCTTGTAAAACTAATTTTGAATTGCACGACCCACTCCGTTGCTTATGCCAGGATTTTAGCTCTCATTCCAGCACGTTTGATATATCAGATCTGCTTTTCAGCATTAAGAAATCGATACTGTCCTCTCTCAATAAATTAATCATTAAAATAAAGACATAAAATCGGCTGATGAATTTAGTCCTGTAGCTGAACAGTTTCAGATCTCCACACTAAACAAACTCCTGTCTATCGCGACTCGGCGCAAAAATTTAAAATACTGGTTCCGTATGTCATGCGGAATGGAGGTTAAAAACCGTTGGGATAATTAATATTATTATTTACATATCGCATACAAATTTAAATATTAAAAGTATTGTACGGAAGTTCAAATTTATACTGATTGAGAGATTGTCGGGTATATGGGCTAAGGCAAATTTACTAAAAATAACGTTTTTGTGTTAGTTACTATTCGTAACATTAAAACACGTCGTTTTATGTCTTCTTTATGAAATAAAAATTGAAAAACAAACCCCAGAAGCCTGTATTCCCAAATTTATTAACATTGACCTCATTTGTTTGTTTACCAACCAACAAGGATATGCTTATTTGATGCTTATTTTTTCATACGCTTTATAGGTACATACATATGGGTGTTTCCATCGGAAGGTCCACCAGGACAAAAAAAATAAAAGTCTTATATCTAACGTATTTACAGGCGAAAAATATAACGATGGGAATTTATGTCACGTGACGTTTCACACTTGGGGTTGTAAACGAAAATTGAAACAAGTTGCATTAATTCAAAAAACTCTAAAAATAACTAGAATTGCTCCAAATTATACTAAAATAAGTTTCATGAAAATAGCCATCCCCAATTCGCAGAGTTTTGCGATTTTGTAAGAAAAGAAAAAATCTACTTCCATTTTTTGCCACGTATAGGGATGCAAACGATGCATCGATATTTCTGAAACATCGATAACATCGGCCAAAAAACCGATGTTTACCATCGATATTTGAAAATTACTCAACATCGTAAAATTGGCGATATATCGATGTCAATTTTAACGATGTTTTAAACATCGACTTTAGTTTCGGTTCAAAATTACCATTGCGTTCACATCTTTATGTTATATTCTTTGGGCTCTGTCACACGGTCAGTATTTATTGACGTGATCCAAGTATCGCGATATTTTTTGACGGTGTAGTATGCAGTATTGATGGATCGTGATCCATATCGCAAAATTTCTAAAAATTTTGAAATCTGGATCGCGGATCGCAATACCGTCAATAAATATTGAACGTGTAGCACTTTCAAAACGCGATCCATACATTTCTTTAGTACATCTTTTAATCTCATAATGTAAACATCGGCTCTGCCTTCACTCTCGGGGCTTAAAATCTTTCAAAACAAATTGAACAAATCTTAAAATAATTGTCATAAATAATAAATGCATTATCTGTACATTATACGTACAAAATAAAAATATTTGCTTGCGTCATAATAAGCGTCCAGCAAAAAAAATATGCAAATACTGACGCGCTAAATATTGAACATGTAGCATTCATGCGCGATCCATCAATCCATCAATATGGATCGCGATCCAAATATCGTGATAATTACTGACCGTGGGACAGAGCCCTTTGGGTAAGCGTATTACGGGTGATGGCAGCCCTGCACTTAATGAAAGCAATTGGCAACGTTGAACATAGGCGATTTCCATGACGTAGTTACAGTATTTCAACACGACTTAAGGTGAGTGTAAGCATTATCTGCGCGTAAACAGCAAATCTATTATGACATTGGAAGGAAATCTAATTAAATTCAAAAAACCACCCATTGAAATGTTAACAGTGTAGCAGTTTAGATGGACACTAGGTTTTTCTTAAAATTTTAACAAGCATTAAGTCAGTTCCAGGCATGGGCGTAGCCAGGTAGGGGCGGGGGGGTGCTCGAGCCCCCCCCTAACTTTCAAATTTTCCTTATATATATATAAAATAGTACCCTGAAATGCCCCCCTAAATTTCATTCTGGCTACGCCGATGGTTCCAGGTATTTCAGGATTTCCAGGTTTTACAGGTAAAGCGGTTTTCGCCATTAATAAACCTTATGGAAGGTGGCGTACGTTAACAGCTTCCTGTAAAAACCTGCAAATCATGGAGTACCTGTAACATACTTATTAAAAAAGAGAAACATCGGAAAATATCGATGTATCGATAGTTTTGGGGCGATTTTTTTCGGCATCGATGTTAGTGTTTACGATACATCGAAATATCGATGTATCGATGTTGGCTTTGAAAATTTGCATCCCTAGCCACGTAACGACACTCCCTTTAAATGCTTATATTTCAGGACAAAGCAGTTCGATTGTTTTCATTTTTCGGTTACATATTAAGCTAATTATGTGCTATACAATTGCTTAAAAAAAGTTAAAGAAAGCAAATGGTATTCCTTGTTTGTATCACATTGAAACGTACGACTGTCACGTATGAGACGTATAGAAATACCCATATGTATTATTTGCAATGGTTCAATTGCTTTCTTATAAAAATTGATTGCATTCAGGTACAAATAAAGTTGCCATAAGCTAGCCCGAGATGCTTTGACCGATTGTTATCGAATGTTAAACGCGACTCGCAACTCGTTGTCAGAGTCCGCGACAGAGAACCATCGGGATGTTTTAACAACCGCTGGCCAGCACCGAGGCAGAGATGATCGTTAGCGAATATGTTACTTCAGCTTAAGCATGACTATTTTCGAGTGGCAATTCGTCTAAGAGTGAAAACATCGATAATAATCGAGACAATCGACTAAAACTTCTCGGACTCGCCCATCACTAAAATTCATATTAATGAAATTGTAACTTTACGATTTGTGAACTATCATGGTAATTACACAGTTATATTCCCGTATTAGTTTGAATGTGGACTAGATTATTTTTGCGACCCAACAATTTAATTAAAATTACATAAGAAAAAGGTTTTGAGTTTACTTCTGAGCTAATAACAGTAGCAATTATGCACTAAGTGCTAATAAGGCGGGGCAAAGTATACCTTAATACTACCACTGTTGCTAGAACTTTTTGAAAGGACAAGCTAAATAGGCAAAATAAAAGGTTGAAAAAGGCTAAATCAAAACCTGTTTCACCCTTGTGTTAATACCCGGGTACCACAACAGGACCTTTTTCCGTATAAGTCGAGTATTAGTTGACATTTCTTTCCCATCCTCTGGGTCGTCGTTACTTAGCTTAAATAAAGGAAGTTGGACAATTGAAAGTAAAAAAATTTTGTTATGTATCAAAAAACTTTTCGACCTGAAAACAAAAAAAAATTAAGTAAACATTTTTCTTTTTGATTTTGTTGATTACAGCATGTTTGAAATATTTTTACATAAAAACATTGTTTATAATGATTTATTTTGGAACGAATTTCCGTCATCCCTTGTCAAGTTTGGTTTGCAGACAAACCGGTTTCGGCATTGTGCCATCTTCAGTATCATTTTTCGATTTCTCTGGTTCGAGTTTTTGTCCTTAATTTATGTTAATTTATCTTAGGTAATGTGATTTTCATCGATGATTAATTATTAGAAATGCCATGGTGTCCTTTTTTATTTCAGATGCAGGTAATAGGTTAATCTTCGCTGTCTCGATATTAACATCCGTATTGTTTATAATGCCACCTTTAAGTACCCAAATGGGCGTACTAAACGAAGGCGTACGCTCGAGCAATATGATAAATAGACATTGAAATTTTATGAAATTGTAAATTTTTGAAAGAGGAAAAGTGTGTAAGAAACAAAAACAATATGAATAAATAATATTAACTTCTATATTAACTTAACTAAAGTTCTGAAATCACGAAAATCCCTTCAAGGAAATGGCACAATTGAACTTTGTTGCAAGTTCACATGGGAAATCTGCTTGTGACGGGATTGGAGAAAATTTTAAGGGACTAGCAGCTAGAGCAAGTCTTCAACTCCTGACGTTTCAACAAATTCGTACACCCGAAGCCCTCTACCAATGGAGTAAGAATAATTCAGAGAAAACTAAGGATGCTGTATGTTTCCAATGGGATGTCTGTTAAAAATTACTGCAACTAACTTTAACCTAACCTCATATCCTTCTTAAACGAATCTTTAAATCAATAAAATTTTTTTTTTTTCTTATTAGGTCTTATTGTAATAAAAGCGTGTTATTGGTTTTTTTTTTAACTATAATTTTATTATTCATTATAATAATAATAATAATAATAATAATAATAATAATAATAATAATAAT